>NC_051235.1:2887500-2925000 GCF_015220715.1 Pygocentrus nattereri | reverse complement strand
CACTGCCTGATGACTGAGACGCTGTTTTATGAGAGTTTAGAGAACTTCAACTCCATTCATGGTGGAGGGAGACACGCAGGGCGCTGTGCGACAAAATAGTCCCCAAAGAAAACTCATTATTCCAGATTTTCCACTGTTTTCCATCATCAGCATTCCATATAAGCTCAGAAGACTCGTGTAGGTTCTCTGGTGGTTCTGGAAGGTAAATAAATTGTCTATATCTGTGTTGTAGTCATGGCGACGCCTGGTTCCCATCACCACCACTGTAAAGAAATCTGACCATTTCACACCAAACTGATAACACCGGATCGCTCCAGCCCGAGGGGAGAGCGCTGAGTGATCTGCAGAGCTCAACGAGGAGAGCTGACGCTTCAGAGCCGACGGCGAGGTGGAGGAGGGGCAGGAAGCAGCTTTTTCCTCCTGCAGTGAGAGATAGTATTAATCACACTTCAACAGAACTGCTCACTCTCCCTCCGTTTCCTCATCACCCTCTCCCCCTCTCTCTCTCTTCACCTCTCTATACAGACTAAAACTCACACTCCAGACACATCACAGTCACCATGACGATGGCATGGCAACAGATTCACATGAGGAAGGTTACCGTGGGGATCTGGCTGATCTGAAGGGGAGAGAGAGAGAGAGAGAGAGAGAGAGAGAGAGAGAGAGAGAGAGAGAGAGAGAGGGATGCAGCAGGTGGTTGGCTGGTGCTGATGCCGCAACATTCATTACCTCACCCATCAGGCAGAAGACAGACAACAGGAAAATAACCACACAATAACAGACGATAACTAAATAACAACATTGATACAGTATCAACAATATCAACCAAACATCACCCAAACAACAACAACAACACAACAATAATCAAACAACCAAACATTAACTTAAACAAACATAACTAAACAACTAATCAATAACTAAACAACCAAACAGTAACCAAACAGAACACAACCAAACCCTTAAACAGTTAAGCAACAAACCATAATCAACCAACAGCCAAACAACCAAAGAACAACAGAACAACCAAGTCCTTAAACAACAACCACACAACAAAGTTAAACCCTTAAACAACAAACAACAAACCATAACCAACCAACAGCCAAACAACAACCATAGAACAACAGAACAACCAAGTCCTTAAACAACAACCACACAACAAAGTTAAACCCTTAAACAACAAACAACAAACCATAACCAACCAACAGCCAAACAACAACCAAAGAACAACAGAACAACCAAGTCCTTAAACAACAACCACACAACAAAGTTAAACCCTTAAACAACAAACAACAAACCATAACCAACCAACGGCCAAACAACAACCAAAGAACAACAGAACAACCAAGTCCTTAAACAACAACCACACAACAAAGTTAAACCCTTAAACAACAAATGATAACCAGCCAACAACCAAACAACAACCAAAGAACAATAGAACAACCAAACCCTTAAACAACAACCACACAACAAAGTTAAACCCTTAAACAACCAAACAAAAATGACAACCAACTGACAAACAAACAACAAACAATATCTAAACAAAAACAACAATAACCCCATAATCAAACAAGTGTCCTATCCTACTGAAAAACACTGAGTCACAGCTAAGACAGAGGGCACAGATGCTAAAGGCCAGATTTCACTCTCCGTGGTCACCTTACACTTCACTCTAGTGAAGAGTGACTCACCGCTCGTTTCCGTTTCTGTCTTTCTCCCTCTCTTTATCTCTCTGTCTGTCACATCTAGAATTTCCCCTCTTTTACCCGACAGGGACGAGAGGCGGCCTAGTGACACAAACAGCCACAGAGCAGCAGGGCTGTAAAAACACAGTGCTCTGACCAGGGGTCACTTTACAGAAACGTCTTATCTCCTTCACTTAAGATCTGACCGGTCAAGGTGAGATTTCCTACAAATTTGTTTACAGAAACAAATTTGATCTTCATTTAGGAATCTTATCTTACAGCATCTTATCTCCAGGTAGGAAATCTTAACCTACTCGAGTGAGGTCAACAATCAACTGTCGTGTCTAGTAATCAAGTTAGTTAGCCAGACAGCTAACATTAGCTACAGCTACTGAGGTAAAAAATCTCAAACAAAGCTAAAGTGTGATAAACTGTGCGTAGTGAATACTGTGAGAGCGCCCCTGCTATTTATCAGAGCGCCCCCTGCTGTTTATCAGAACAATCGACGCTCCACAGTTTCAGTCTCCATTTCCCAAATGCTTTAGCCGAGCACACTAACAATAGTCCTCCTAATAAACAGACACACATTTAGCTCCGCCTCCTCGTTATTCACCACCATCGCTGTAATACTCCATCATCTACATTAACTCAGGAAGGTGATCAGAGGGGCAGTGGAGTTCGAGTTGGCAGCGTCTGAGATGTTTAAAATGCAGAGTTAGAAGAGAAAAACGTCTCCCAGTGAAAGCCGCGTTTTACAGTAGGAATAAACGGAGCTCATTATGCTGGTAGTGAACTACGCTGCCTGATTCAGCCGCCTCAGAACCAGAGAAACGGGCCTTAAACAGAAGTCAGGACCCTGCTGGGGTTCATCCTAGTTAGGACAGGATTCAGGAGGTTTAGTCTAGTTAGGATGTTTGTGTGATGCTGTTTTCTAATCTGGAGTTAATGAGGAGATTATAAAGGTAGGAACTGATATTCTGGAATAGCTATGGTCCGGAATTCATTCCCTACTGAAGTCGTCATGGAGATAAGATTTCAGACTTAAGAAGTTTCTGTAATACATCCCCTGATGCTGAAAAGTGGGTTCTAAGGCAGGACAATGACCCTAACCACGCTTTAAAATGCACCATGAAATATGTAACGTGGCCTGTGGTGACCAACTGTCTCTCTCTCTCTCTGGTGTTCTCTTCCTCCTTCTCTCTCACTCTGTATCTCACTCATCCTTGTTTTTTCAGCTTTTCTTTCCTCCTGTTTCTTTCCACTCTTTCACAAATGATCACCCTCTTTCTCACTGTTTATCTTTGCTTTCTTTGTCATCACCTCTCTATTTCCTTCTTTTTCTTTCTCATCACTTTCACTTTTTCTTCCTGGGCTTGCTCTCTAAACTTTCTCACTCTCTTCTCTCTCTCCCTTTTTCTCTGTGCTTTTATACTCTCTCTCTCTCTTTCTCTCTCTCCCTGTCCCCCTTTTATCTCTCCCCTCTCTCCTCCTTCGGCTTCTCTCTCTCTCTCTCTCTATGCTGGTTCTTTATCGTATATCTGGGCCTGTTCTCACACGACCTGCTGTGTGTGTGTTTTGACTGAGTGGAAAGCGAGAGGCTGCTGATGGTATCACACACACACACACACACACACACACACACACACACACACACACACTCTCTCTCTCTCTCTCTCTCTGTTCTGAGTTCCAGCTCGTTCCTCTGCTTTACTGTAAAATCTTTTGCTCTTAGCTTAGCTGTTTAGCGAAAGAGCACAATGACTGTCAAAACACACACACACACACACACACACACACACACACACACACACACACACACACACACACATACCTGAGTCATAACATAATGCCTGTGCATGAATCTGAGTAAATCTGAGGCACAATGGCCCACATTCACCACACACACACACACACACACACACACACTCCTCCACAAATCAGAGCCAAAATCACATAAAATCACCTCCATCATTATCACAAAACACACTGCACATGTGTTTTCATACCTTTTCAGAACATAAGATCAAATATGCGTATACACACACACACATATATATATACACCAGCTTCTGTTTCTGTTCTTCTCAGGAGCCTCACTTTCAGCTCCTCAAAGAACCTGCAGACACGCCTTCAGTTCAGTCGGAGAAGCTGGTTGATTTTCTGAACTAATTAAACCCATTCAGTGCTGAGGTCTGGACTCTGGGGTGGTCAGTCCATCGTTCAGCTTCTTTGTTTGATGTGTCCGTCTCCTTTTCTCAGTGAGGTTCTTCTCGATCAGCTACACGTCCTTTCAGACCCACAGCGCTGAGTGGTCTTCTCACAGAGGAAGGATGGGAGTTTTGGGGTCTTCCAGGTGGTTGTTAAGAGCCACTGTTTCTCTGTAGCTTTTGTAGAGCTCAGATTTTGAAAGCTCCTGTTTCTTCACCAAGACGTTCTCCTTCCTCCTGCGAGTGGATTATCTGATATCTAATCTCCGCAGAAATATCTCCTGAAAAATTAGTAACTTGCTGGCTCTTTTTGACCAGATATTAAAGGACTGAAGAGCGGACTCTGGCACGTATATAACAAGACATTTTAATACAGCCAATATCAAAAAAGCTGATCAAATCCCGGCAATCCAAATATTGACGTCCAGGAACTCTCTCTTCTGTCCTAAACAAAACAAAAGGCACACAAGCACAATTCCTCTGACCGGAGACAATGGGTCGGTGGGGTGGAGGGGGTATGGGGCACGCGTGATATCAAACCTGGGACAGAACAATGACCATGGTTGCTTTCATATCCGGAAAAAAGGGACAGTGGCCTTTCATCACACGTCCCACCGGAGAGGAGAAAGACACAGAGTCAGCTCGGTTGAAGCGATAGTTTCTTTTTTTTGCAACCTTAAATGTACTGATACCTCCAGTTCACTGCCGCCTTAAATTCAGTGCTACCTTAAAAGCAGTTCCACAACAAATTCAGTGCCACCTTAAATGTACCGATACATTAAAATCACTGCAACCTCAAATTCGCTGCCACCTTAAATGCAGTTCCACATGAAATTCATTGCCACCTTAAATTCAGTGCTACCTTAAATGAAGTTCCACCCGGAATTCACCGCCACTATAAATTTACTGATATATTAAATACAATGCCTTCTGATACATTAAAATCACTGCAACCGCAAATTCACTGCTACCTTAAATGCCGTTCCACATGAAATTCATTGCCACCTTAAATTCAGTGCTACCTTAAATGCAGTACCATCTGGAATTCACTACCATCATAAATTTACTGATATATTAAATACAATGCCAACTTAAATGTATTGACACCTAAAACCACTGTGACCTTAAATTTACTGATATCTTAAATACAACGGCACCTTAAATTTACCGATACCTTAAATACACTGCCACATTATATGCTTTATTTTTCCTCCAATGTGTTGAATTCACCAAATAAACAGTACTTGTGCAACAATTGTAATACCTGTAAAACAGAGCATGTGTTCAATTATTTTATTTTGAAAATCAAAGATTCATGGTCTGACCACAGGTGCCCAAAATTGTGCATTTGATAACGTTTAACTCAAAACAAAGCACACATGCTGGTAAGTCTGCCTCAAATAGCTTTCTAATAGCCGATAAGTATCACTAATAGACTTGATTATGTGGTTTCTGTCACAATATATTTGTGCCCGTTTATTAATAACATTCAATCAGCAGGTAAACAAGTCCAGGATTATTCGAGTATGTCTCAAACATCCCGTGATGAGCAGGAAAGTAAAGGGTCTAAGCACAAATGTGCCGAAGTCGGTAAGAAATCTGTGAGGCAGCAGGAACGAGAGGAAGCTCGGCTCCTGCTCAGGACGCTGTTAAAGCAGATATGGAGAAGCGAAAGTGGCGCCCAGCCCAGAACACACTGTTCCTCCACACTGAGGAACCACAGGCACAGCTGATTGTGTGGTTTCAGACACCATGTGACTGACTGTTATCCATAAACACGGACTAAACTCCGGACTAAGCTTGGCCTCTGAGAAGGCTGCGGCTACTGTTTACAGCTTCCCACTATACCGTTCAGCTTTATTCTGTTCCACATCGAATCCCGGTGCACAATTTCATTATCTTATTTTACAGGCCATGTTGTTTTATCCTACAACATTCCAACCCATTCCATTCTCCATCATTCCATTCCATCCTACACCATTCCATTCCATTCTATCCTCCACCACTCCAATCCATTCCATCCTCCACCAATCCATTCCATTCCATTCTATCCTATCCTACACTATTCCAATCAATTTTATCCTCCACCATTCCAATCCATTCCATCCGACCCAATTCCAATCCACTGCATCCTATGCCATTCCAGTCTATTCCATTCTATCCTACACTATTCCAATCCATTGCATCCTAAACCATTTCATCCTATCCTACAACATTCCATTCCAGTCTATCCTACACTATTCCAACCCATTCTATCCTACACTATTCCACACCAGTCTATCCTCCACCATTCCGATCCATTCTATCTTGCACTATTCTAATTCATTCTATCCCACACCATTCGACTCATCTCTCTATTACCTTCTTCCATCTTCATCTCTACCCTACACCATTCCATTCCATTCATCTCTATCCTACACCATCCATTCATCTCTATCCTACACCATTCCATTCCATTCATCTCTATCCTACACCATTCTATTCCATTCATCTCTATCCTACACCATTCTATTCCATTCATCTCTACCCTACACCATTCCATTCCATTCATCTCTATCCTACACCATCCATTCATCTCTATCCTACACCATTCCATTCCATTCATCTCTATCCTACACCATTCTATTCCATTCATCTCTACCCTACACCATTCCATTCCATTCATCTCTGTCCTACACCATCCATTCATCTCTATCCTACACCATTCCATTCCATTCATCTCTATCCTACACCATTCTATTCCATTCATCTCTATCCTACACCATTCCATTCATCTCTATCCTACACCATTCACATTCCACTCATTTCTATCCTACACTATTCCACTCCACTCATCTCTATCCTATTCCATTATCTTCTACTCCTTTCCATTCTATTATATTCTATGCTTTCCTATGTCACTCCATTCCCTTAAAGTCCATTCTATTCTACTCAATTCCAATCCATTCTATTCTATTCTGCTACATTTCTACTCTATTCCATTCTGTTCTGTTCTATTGTGTGAAATTCTGTCCTGACAGCTGGAATGTCCATTCTTAATGGACCTTAGTGTTGGGTTAATGGGTTAATGCTGACCAGGCACAAGTTTGGCAACAACCTGTTGGCAACAACCAGAAGCCACTAACCCCCAACCCTGCATTAGGGAGGCGTGGCAAAAAAGGAGCTGGGTGAAAAAAGAGAGCGAGAGAAAGAAAAAAAGCAGAGAAAATGAGAGAAAGTTGAGAGTTCGGGGATTTCCAGTATTTCACTTGAGGCATGTTAATGGAAAAGACCCTTTAAACAGACCGGATACCACCCTCACTGCACCACCCCACCACCACCGACCTTTAACAAGCCACCCCGCCCCAACCGGCCCACCCCCTCCACAGACACAGACCTGCAGGACCCCCATAGCGTGCAGTAACGCTTCAGGGCCTCCAGCGGCACTGAGCACTGATTCAATCTGAGATACTACAGCAGAGAGAGAGACAGAGGGAGAGAGAGAGAGAGACAGAGGGAGGGAGAGATCGATAGAGAGAGAGAGACAGACAGAGGGAGAGAGAGAGAGACAGACAGACAGAGAGAGAGAGACAGAGAGAGAGACAGACAGAGAGAGAGATAGAGAGAGACAGACAAAGAGATAGAGAGAGAGAGAGAGAGACAGAACCTGATATGGACACAGTTTTATGGCTCTATCTGGAACCCAAAAGGGCACTACTTTTTGTGGCGGAAGGATTTGATCATATTAAGGTGCTTTTCATACAACATTCAACATTCAGCACTTTTTTCGCTTTTCTTTTTCCATTTCTTTTCTCATCTAAAAGTCATGAGCATGGTGATTAACGTCAGAGCTGTGATGATCTAGCTTTGCGACCGAATCACAGCCGTGATGGTTTTTGTGGTGGTGCACTGACCAATTAACTCTTTATAAAAGCGCTAAATCCACTGGAGGCCATACGTTACAGTGATTTTCCTCTGCAAACCGTCCTAATGAAGCTCCTAAGCCGTGGGAAAATCACTGTAACACGATTATCCCATTCCTTTATTGTTTTACTTAATCGTCAGTGTACTTAAGTGTCTGTCTATCCGTCCGTCTGTCTGAGCATGAGAATACGTCTTTGTCCATAAAGCTCATGTGACTCAGCGTCTCGGCCTGCGGACGGAACCGCGGCGGTGCCTTCAATGCCACACGCAGGCACAGACGCAGCCGCTGCCCCGGTGCATGCTGGGATCCATCCCCAAAACACAATGTGGCGTTTGTGCGGAGGAGCGTGGGACCGAACCCCGGGCTCTTTCTCAGCTTCGGCTTCCGGATCCGCACAGAGGAGCCTTTCTCCACAGCCTTCGCTCGGAAGGCGCGACTAGCGCATGCTGCGTGAGGTAAGGCAGAGGGGAGAGCAGTGCACTCTGGGTGATTTCAGAGCCAATGAAATGACGAGTAGTCCATAAGAACCACATAATCAAGTGGTAACACTAAAGCTATGAAACTAACAAAGACTAGAAGTCAATAGTCACCCAAATAAGCATATCCGTAAAACTTCCTCTCAACCCTCTCCAACTGCATCCAGCTCTTCGTCCGTCCGTCAGTGAGGTTTAGGACACAGTTTGATTTGCTGTGAACTATAACGTAAAGTCATGGATGAGTCTGAACTGGTTAAAACTGAATGAATGAATGAATAAAACTGCTTTTAATGGGCTCAAAGTCACTGATATCCGGCTCTTCTGCCCTTGGCATCGATATTGATGGGATTCTAGCAACACCTTCTCCCCACGTCCCCGCAACCTCGGAGTTATCCTTGACCCTACGCTCTCTTTTGACGTCCACATCAACTCCGTTGTTAAGACAGCAGTTTTCCGTCTTCGCAGTATTTCTCCCCTCCGACCGTTTCTCAGCCAAGCCGATGTAGAAATGCTTGCGCGTGCGTCAGTGACGTCACGGCTGGACGACTGCAATGTTCCGGCCTCCCTGTCAGAACCCTCACTAGGTTACAGCATGTTCAAAATGCCGCTGCTGGGATCGTCACCTTTTCAAAAGGAATGACCACAGATCACCCCGGTCCTTCAGAGCCTTCCCTGGTTGCTCATTACATTCCGTATTCAGCACAAGGTTCTCCTTATAACGTATAAATCTCTGCACGGTCCGGCTACTCGATACTCGGCAGAGCTTCTTCATCGACATGTCCCATCCCGCACTTTGAGATCGCAAAATCTAGGCCTCCTTCATGTTCCAAGATTTAAATAGACTTCTATGGGTGGGTCGATCGTTTAATGTAGTAGCTCCCAAGTTATGGAATACTCTCCCATAGTCTATCCGGGATGCAGCCTCTCTGTCTTCGCTCAGATCTCTGTTTTGTATACTTGAATGTTTACCTGTATTGTCCTTTAGTTTAGATTGGCCCATCCCAGTCCTGTCCACGTGTTCGTGTTGCATTCTGATCTTCCATGTGCATTTGTTTTGGTTTCCTAGTCCGGCCCCTTGTTTTGGTGACTCCTCCCCTGATTATTCTCACCTGTGTTTCCACCTGTGTCTTGTGAAACCTCGTTAGCCCTCTTGTATTTAAGCCCTATGTTTTCATTAGTCTGGTGCTGGTCTTTGTTTGTCTGAACTGTTGTCTGCTGTGTTGGATGTTCTGTTTGTTCTGCTCTGCTTGGTCTGTTGGACTCTGGTTTGTCCCCCGATCTATCCGTGTTGGTCATCTGACTTTGGACCGTTAATAAATCTTGCTTATCTCAGCACGTGTGTCCACCTACTCGTTCCACTTTACTAGGAAAACATTCGAGAAAAACGAAATTTGGCACAACAGCTGTTCTCTAAACTGGCTACACAGTGAATTTTCTCATTTTTACAGTCCTCAGTGAGTCACTCTGGACTCTAAACCACATCCACGAGTCTGCGTGACCTTACTGAAGACCTGGGTGCGGTTCGAGAGGGTTGAGAGAAAAGATTTGGGTGACTATTGACTTCTAGTGTTTGTGTGCAAAGCCAGCCTTGTAAGACCTAAAGTAAACTACAGAAACTGAATGTGGACACCAAACATGACTCTGTGGACTGACCATATTTGAGGGGGAAAGTACCGCTTTAACCAGCTTATTGAAGATAGAGGCAATATTATCTAGAAGTTAATGATTCACAGCAGTGTTGGCCCACATAAATGGGCATCAGTGCCCAGTTGGCACCATCTCCTGCCTCAGGCTGGTTATCAATACTAAATAATCTCCATTTCAACAGTTCAAAGATGCCGAAGTTCCCTGAAGAATCTGACTGATGGAAAAAGAAAGTCACATGAGCTGAGACTGAGAGGCTCCTTACCAAACAACGGAACAATAACGCTGAGATTAAACAGCATCTGCTGCCTCTGAGGGCTGGAGAGAGCTTTATAAATCACAGCGCCCTCGCTCCAGCTCTGCTCTGGTTGAGAGGGAACGTCTGGAGAAGACAGAACCTTCACTTTCTTGTTCTTTATTTAAAGAAAAGCTTAACATCACCTCCTCCTCTGATATGCCTGTTACATCATCACGATGTGCCAAATAGGTTTTTACAATTTTACAACTTTATTCAGCCTTAATGAAATCTTCAACTTAAACTCTAATACCAACACCAGTGGTGACTTCACTGCTAACTTCAACACCAACTTTAATGGTGACTTCAACAGTAACTCCATCATCAATACCACCTCCAATGCTAACGGGCTCCGTCTGAGATCAGGGAAACTTCTCCGATTTTTCCTCCTTTTTACTCGGAAACCTGTACTTTAAGGCGAGGACTATCCTGTTACAGGTGGTGGTCGAAAATAAACCTGATGACCGTCAGTAAAGCGAGCGCAGTGAATGAACAGAAATGTTCTATTAACACTTAAACACCCATATTTATAACACGGCTAGACTCCACATACTGTATACACAACTCTACTGTACCATCACTACGGCAACAGGAGCAGCTCGGTGCCTTGGGTGTCAGAGCGATACACTTCACACCTCTGGTTGCCAGGGCAGGTCCACATACACACGCACACACTCACACACACACAGATTTAATTTGCCTTTAGAGGCTGACACCTCCCGCTATTAACCTCATGCTGCAGGGCTGGGTGTCTGAGCAGCTGCCCTCGCTAAACCAAAGACTGCCTGCATAATGTATACACAGCATAACACATCTGGTAATATTTATAGCAATAATGGTCTCTGATGCAATGGCATAATAATGTCATAATACAGTATGCAATACAATACAATATAGTATCTAATGTATAGAATACAGTCTGGTGTAATACAATATTACGCAATACAGTCCGATACGATACAATACAACATAATACAGTCCGATACAATACAATACGATATAATACAGTCTGATATAATACGATACGATATAATACAGTCTGATATAATACAGTCTGATATGATACAGTCTGATATAATACAGTCTGATATAATATAGTCTGATACGATACAATACGATATAATACAGTCTGATATAATACAGTCTGATACGATACAATACGATATAATACAGTCTGATATGATACAGTCTGATATGATACAGTCTGATATGATACATCCATCCATCCATCCATCATCTTCCGCTTCTCCGGGGTTCGGGTCGTGGGGGCAGCATCCTGAGCAATGAGGCCCAGACCTCCCTTTCCCCAGCCACTTCCACTAGCTCCCTGGGAGGGATTCCGAGGAGCTCCCAGGCCAGCTGGGCGATATAGTCACGCCAGCATGTCCTGGGTCTTCCTCGGGGTCTCCTCCCCGGTGGACTTGCCTGTGACACCTCCCTAGGGAGGCGTCCAGGAGGCATCCTGACAAGATGCCCGAACCACCTCAACTGGCTCCTCTCGACGTGGAGAAGGAGCGGCTCTACTTTGAGTCCCTCCCGGATGACCGAACTTCTCACCCTATCTCTAAGGGAGAGTCCAGCCACCCTACGGAGGAAACTCATTTCGGCCACTTGTATTCGCGATCTCGTTCTTTCGGTCATTACCCAAAGCTCATGACCATAGGTGAGGGTGGGAACGTAGATCGACCAGTAAATCGAGAGCCTTGCCTTATGGCTCAGCTCTTTCTTTACCACAACAGACCGGTAAAGAGCCCGCATCACTGCTGACCCAGCACCAATCCGCCTGTCAATCTCCCGCTCCCTTGTACCATCACTCGTGAACAAGACCCCGAGATACTTGAACTCCTCCACTTGAGGCAAGAGCTCATCCCCGACACAGAGAGGGCTCTCCACCCTTTCCCGCGTGAGAACCATGGCCTCGGATTTGGAGGTACTGATCCTCATCCCGGCCGCTTCACACTTGACTGCAAACCAATCCAGCGAAAGCTGAAGTTCACGGCCTGATGTCCCCAATAGGACCACATCATCTGCAAACAGCAGCGATGTGACCCTGAGGTCACCAAACCGGACACCCTCCATCCCCTGACTGCGCCTAGAAATTCTATCCATAAAAATGATGAATAGAATCGGTGACAAAGGGCAGCCCTGACGGAGTCCAACTCTCACTGAGAACAAGTCTGACTTACTGCCGGCCATGCGAACCAAACTCCTGCTTTGTTTGTACAGGGCCTGAATGGCTCGTAGCAAAGAGCCATGTACCCCATACGCCCGAAGCACCTCCCACAGAATACCCCGGGGATCACAGTCGAATGCCTTCTCCAAATCCACAAAGCACATGTGGACTGGTTGGGCAAACTCCCATGAACCCTCCAGAATCCTGGAGAGGGTAAAGAGTTGGTCCAGTGTTCCACGACCAGGGCGGAACCCGCACTGCTCCTCCTGAATCTGAGGTTCGACTATAAGCCGGACTCTCTTCTCCAGTACCCCTGCATAGACCTTACCAGGGAGGCTGAGGAGTGTGATTCCCCTGTAGTTGGAACACACCCTCCGGTCCCCCTTTTTAAAAAGAGGCACCACCACCCCAGTCTGCCAATCCAGTGGCACCACCCCCGATGTCCACGCAATGTTGAAAAGGCGTGTCAGCCAAGACAGCCCCACAACATCCAGAGCCTTGAGGAACTCAGGACGGATCTCATCCACCTCTGGAGCCCTGCCGCCAAGGAGCTTTTTAACTACCTTAGCAACTTCGGCCTCAGTAATGGACAAGCCTATTCCTGTGTCCCCAGACTCTGCCTCCTCACTGGAGAACGTGTTGGTGGGATTGAGAAGGTCCTCAAAGTATTCCTTCCACCGCCCAATGACGTCTTCAGTCGAAGTCAGCAGCACACCATCTCCACTATATACAGTGCTAGTGGCACACTGCTTTCCCCTTCTGAGTCACCTGACGGTTTGCCAGAATCTTTTCGGAGCCGACTTAAAGTCACTTTCCAAGGCCTCACCGAACTCTTCCCACACCCGGGTTTTTGCCTTGGCAACGACTGAAGCCACAGATCGCTTGGCCTGTCGATACCTGCCAGCTGCCTCTGGTGTCCTACAGGCCAACCATGCCCGGTAGGACTCCTTCTTCAGCTTGACGGCATCTCTCACCGGGGGTGTCCACCACAGGGTTCGAGGATTACCGCCCCGACAGGCACCAACTACCTTGCGACCACAGCTACAGTCAGCTGCTTCAACAATGGAGGAGCGGAACATGGCCCATTCTGAGTCAATGTCCCCCACCTCCCCCGATATCTGGTCAAAGTTCTGACGGAGGTGTGAGTTGAAGATCAATCTGACAGGTTCTTCTGCCAGACGTTCCCAGCAAACCCTCACTATACGTTTGGGTTTGCCGGGTCTAACCGGCATTTTCCCCCACCACCTGATCCAACTCACCACCAGGTGGTGATCAGTTGACAGCTCAGCCCCTCTCTTTACCCGAGTGTCCAAAACACATGGCCGCAAGTCCGATGACACGACTACAAAGTCAATCATTGAACTGCGGCCTAGGGTGTCCTGGTGCCATGTGCACTTATGGACATCCTTGTGTTCAAACATGGTGTTCGTTATGGACAAACTGTGGTTTGCACAGAAGTCCAAAAACTGAACACCACTCGGGTTCAGATCAGAGAGGCCATTCCTCCCAATCACACCCCTCCAGGTCTTACTGTCGTTGCCCACGTGAGCGTTGAAGTCCCCCAGTAGGACAATCGAGTCTCCAGGAGGAGCACTTTCAAGCACCCTTCCCAAGGACTCTATGAAGGCTGGGTACTCTGAACTGCTGTTCGGTGCATAAGCACAGACAACAGTCAGGACCCATTCCCCAACCCGAAGGCGTAGGGAAGCTACCCTCTCGTCCACCGGGGAAAACCCCAACATACAGGCGCCGAGTCGAGGAGCTATGAGAAAGCCCACACCTGCCCGCCGCCTCTCACCATGGGCAACTCCAGAAAAGAAAAAAGTCCAGCCCCTCTCAAGGAGATTGGACCCAGAGCCCAAGCTGTGTGTTGAGGTGAGCCCGACTATATCTAGCCGGTATCTCTCAACCTCGCGCACCAACTCAGGCTCCTTCCCCGCCAGTGAGGTAACATTCCAAGTTCCAAAAGCCAGTTTCAGCAACCGAGGATCAGAACGCCAAGGCCCACGCCTTCGGACACTGCCCGATCCACAACGCACCGAACCCCTACTACTGCCCCTCCCATCGGTGGTGGGTCGATGGGAGGGATATGATACAGTCTGATATGATACAGTCTGATATGATACAGTCTGATATGATACAGTGTGTTGCGATATCACGCAGTAAATTCCGCTGCAGCGCGATGCGATACGCTGTTTTTGATTTGGCCCAGTGCTGTATGTGTGAACCCGGCTGCTTTCACTCTACTCTCTACTCCCTATGTGTCTCATTTGATCTCCTTTTTTGTTGTTGTTTTCCTCTTGCTTTTAAGCTCTCCCTCTCCTCATTCTACTTCTCCCTCTCTCTCTCTCTCTCTCTCTCTCTCCCTCTCCCTCCCTCTCTCTCTCTCTCTCTCTCTCCCTCCCTCTCTCTCTCTCTCTCCCTCTCTCTCCCTCCCTCCCTCTCTCTCTCTCTCTCTCTCTCTCCCCCTCTCTCTCTCTTTCTCCCTCTCCCTCTCTCTCTCTCTCTCTCCCTCTCCCTCTCTCTCCCTCTCTCTCCCTCCCTCTCTCTCTCTCTCTCTCTCTGTCTCTCTCCCTCCCTCCCTCTCTCCCCCTCTCTCTCTCTCTCTCTCTCTCTCTCTCTCTCTCTCTCTCTCTCTCTCTCTCTCTCTCTCTCTCTCTCTCTCAGCATGGGGCTGTTTCTGGTTCTGATTGGTGCGGTGCTGCTATTTCGGGAGAACAATCGGAGGAAGCTTCGCGGCGGCTCTGCTGGACGCTCGAGGTCTGTTTGGGAGGTGAATTTCAGAGGAAAAACAGAAGGAACTGAACGAGGGGGTGGAGGGGGGTGGAGGAAAGAGCTGATGAAGCTGAACACAATGCCTGGCTGGACCCTGAAGGAAAAGGAAGAAGGGAAGCGCTCGTCTGACCGCAGGAGGCCTCAAACCTGCGATATGACACTGACCGAACCCCCCTCCCCCGACCACCACCACCAACATCAACATCAACATGCGTTTGTTTTTAAATTTCCTAGAGACACGTGCTGAGACACACGGATCATCCCAAACATTACACGTTGATTTTCTAGGGGTGGGCGATATGATAAAAATATATCACAGTACTATTTACATTATATATACTATTTAAGACGACACACAGTATGCATCACGATATTTAGCTTTTGTACGATTGAGCTGGAACAAAATAGAACCTTTAATGCCACATATAATAATAATAATAATAATATTAATAATAATAATAATAACAATCCTACAACTACAATGATTTCTGTTCAGTGTTGTACAACTTGCACTGTACTAAACCCATTCTCAGCACGGCAGTAACACTGACATGGTGGTGGTGTGTTAGTGTGTGTTGCACTGATGCGAGTGGATCAGACACAGCAGTGCTGCTGGAGTTTTTAAACACCTTTAAACGTCCTGTGACCACTGATGAAGGACTAGAGGATGACCAACACAAACTGTGCAGCAGCAGATGAGCTGTCGTCTCTGACTTTACATCTACAAGGTGGACCGACAAGGTAGGAGTGTCTAATAGAGTGGACAGAGAGTGGACACAGTGTTTAAAAACTGGGTCTGACCCACTCTTTTGATCATCAGATTCATCTCCTCGGGGAAGGGGACCACCTGAAGCACAACCAGAGCAACCACAAGTGTGCAGTAACGCATTTCCACCAGAGGGGTCTCCAAATCCCATAAAGTACACAGTGTAGCTTTAAACGGTAACATTAAGCAACAATAACAATGTTTATTTGCTTTTGTTGGTTCTGATAGGTTTTGGTTTTCCTACGTACTTCAGAAGGTGTGTGTGTGTGTGTGTGTGTGTGTGTGTGCGCGCGAACCGGAGGTCAGGGGTGTCTGTCAGGACGCTGAACACACCCTGATCCAGCACTCAGCGTTTATCTACGCTGTAACTGACCGTGACGGTGCCGTGATTTCTCCTCCTCCTCCTCACACAGAGCTCTCTCTCTCTCCACCGCCGCATTCCTCACATTCACCGCATACCTGCAGCGCGCACCGCGGCTTTGACCCGCTTCAGTTAGGGCCGTGAAAGAGACTGTGCACATGCTCACGACCGAGTGCGCACTTATTTTCAGCTAAAACAACATTCTCAGCTAATTTCATTTACAAGAAGGGGTTAAAAATGAAAAAAAGGACGCTGCTGACCTTTTTTGTCTTCTTACTGAGCCTCAGCCTTGCCGCTCACAGCATACCTGTACACCAGGTGTAAATCAGCCAGTCTTCTCTGAAGAAGTCAGCAGGTTCATTTCTTAACACGTACAAGCTCAAGTTCACTCAAAGTGGCCGACACAAAATAATAAAATTACATATTAAATTCAGTTTCGACTCATTAATAGAATCCTTTACTATTTACTACAGCACCTGTCGCTTATGATCATAATTAAACATTTATTTAAAACATTTAACATGTATTAAACACTGACTGCATCGATTCCCGTTTGTTTACCATTATTAATATTTGCCAAGTAAACTTCAGCTAGAGTTCATTTTACCTGTTAATTTTACTTATAGCACATTACATTTGCTGATAAACATTAATTTTAGTTAATTTCACCTGCTAACTTTACTTATAGTTCATTAAACCTGCTGAAAAGTCTTGATTCTCATTCATTTTAGGTGATAAATTTACTTGTAGTTCACATGAACTGCTCATTTTATGTCTGCCTGCTAATAAACCTTAAGTACAGTTCATTTTGCTCAAAACATTTGCTTATAATTCATTTATGCTGTTGATAAACCCTGATTATAGTTCATTTTACCAGCTAATTTTACTCATGGTTCATTAAATCTGCTGATAAACATTGAGTACAGGTCATTTTACCAGTTACTTTTACTTACAGTTCATTTCACCTGCTAAAAAACCTTAATTATCTTCCTTTTCACCTGTTACTTATGATTACAGATCATTAAATCTGCTGATAGACTGATGATAAACTGCTGACAAACCTTGACTAAAGTTCATGTTACCTGTAGATAAACCTTAATTATGGATAATTTTAATTACAGTTCATTTTACTAGCTAATTTTCCTCATAAGTCATTAGAACAGTCATTTTATCTCCTAAAATATTTCACTGACGACCTTCATTTGCGTGAGCGTCTAGGAGAGAGGAACTGAAATGGTTTTGTTTTGGCGCACATGCACAGCGAGACAGTCTCTTGGGGACGTGAGGGTGAAAGAATAGCCCGCTGAAGGTGAAGCCTCTTCTCGTCAGGCGTGTGCTTTCTCAGCCAGGAAGGAAGAGGACCTGAGACCGCTGACCCACTTTCCTGGGCTGAGGGGAGGTGTGTGTGGTGGACGAGAGGGAGAAATAGTGGAGAAAGGAGATTGTGGCGACTACCATTAAGAGGAAAAGGTCATTAGAGCTCAGGGTTTATGCCTCGTTCAGCCCTAGGTGTGCTGGGAAGTCTCTGCTGGCAGTCAAAGGGCAGAATAGGCATTTCCAAAAATGGGAATTTAGCAACCAGCAAAAACAGACCGTGTGGTAGACTGGTTGACCACAAGCCTCGATGCAGTGATATTTTCATAACCTCATTAGCTAAGCTCATTAACCTGAGTATAAATAGCTATCAGCATCCGCAAGCTGGTCCATTTTGCAATTAGGCTGACCGCTACAAACTGGAACGTCTGAGGAAGTGTAAGTGTACAAATGCTTTTTGACACCCTTGCAACGATGTTTTTGCAATCAGTGACACACTTGCAATGACATCCTTGAAATAATATACCTGCAATGATGCCTCTGCAAAGGTACTCATGCAAAGATACCCTTGCAGTGGTGCCTCTGCAATTAAGCCCCTGTGAGGAAACTTGTGCAATGATGCTCCAGCAATAATGCCCTTAAAGTCACACCTTCAAAATGATGCACACATGTGCCTGCAATGATGCCTCTACAAAGTTACCGGTGCAAAGATACTCATGCAATGATGTCCCCACAGTAACGCCCCTTTTTTTCCCACGCTTGCATTTGCGCCCCTGCAATTATGCCTCTGCAGTAACGCCCACACAAAGATACCCCTGCAATGGTACAAATGCAGTGACACCACTATTGTATCCCTGCTATGATGCCCCTGCAGTGACATCCTTGCAATGATGCTCTGCTACCCTCTAAACCAGGGGTGTCAAACTGGATCCAGAAAGGGCCGGTGTGGGTGTAGGTTTTCATTCCAACCAAGCAGAAGCCACATCTGATTCCACCTGGTTAATTATCAGGTACAGCTTCTGCTTGGTTGGAATGAAAACCTGCACCCACACCGGCCCTTTCTGGATCCAGTTTGACACCCCTGCTCTAAACGATGACACTTGATTACTATCCGGTCTACCTTCCTGTGGACTCTACTTCCAATCACACCCGCTTCCGCTAATTCACTTCTTCAGAAGTCCTTGATTGGCCGGATCAGATGCATTAATGTTCAGTACGGGGGGGCGCAGGATTTAGATACAGGCTGGAACTAAACTGCAGGGAAGCAGATCTCTAGGAGGAGGCTTACTGGGTCACTATGAGCGGCTAACGGATACCATTAAAACACCAACAAACATTTCTTGGCTGCAGATCAAAAGAAGTGCCTTGTCACGGATATTGCAACAACAAAGAGAGACAGCGAGATAAAAAGGAAGGGGAAAGAGCGAGAGAGCAGCTGAGAACCTATTTCAGTAAAATCATGTGTCCAAACTCTGGGAAACAGCTATTTAGGCTGTTGCTCAATCATGATGCTACATCTTTTCCACTTCAGACTTAAAAAGGCGCTTCCTCCAAAGATGCTAACAGTGATGATAAACATCAAAACTACTGGAAGCCAATTAGCATCATACAAACAATCCTAACTACTAGGTTTCATTTAGTTCTAGCCATACTAGCATGCTTGAAGCCCAACCCACAGCTGAGTGCATGAGTTCAGATTTCTTATCAAAAAGACGGAAAGGCAGGAAACTCACCGTTGAAGAAGCTCTTGACCTTCAGGTAGCCAACGCTGAGCCTGAGCACCGAGAGTTTGTCCAGCCGAGAGCGCACATCCTCGGAGAAGGGCAGCAGGTTGGTCAGCTTGTCCAGCTCCATATTTAGTCGATCCCTGTGCCGCTTGGACGGGTTCGACTTGGCGCCCTCCGGCGGAGGGGGCTTAGGTCTGAAGAAAGAGGGAGGAAGAGCTTTAGATGAATGATGCAAAGTGCAAGTGTGCTGCATTTGGTGTGGGCTGTATAGCACCACCTCATAAGAGCACCTTATATCTTGGTGGTACACGTTCCAAAACAAGGTACTAAACTCCCACTGATGTGGCACCTCAGGGGTACGTCTTCAGCAGCTTTAGTTCGGGACACATAACTGTACCATATTCCATTGCAATTATATGCTCTTATTAAGTTCCACTGATTGAGACTCTGTCTCAACTCCAAGCTTGTTAGCATATCCAAAAGAACAGACATGCACCTTTCACCTGTGAAAGTGAACATGGTATACATTTAAAACTTGCGGTGCACAACTGGACTTCAAGGACCATGTTGTACCTTTCGAAAGTACATACATTATTTGTACCTTGAACAAAAATGCCTGTTCGGTAACCTTTCCTTTAACACAAAACAGAAAAAAGGCACATAAAACGAGTTAAATGGGTAAGACAGGTAAGTGTGTTTCACTGCAAGTGATCTTAAATCTAGCCGATATGTCTAATAATTCTGATTCTTATTCACTTTAAGTGAGTCTAATTCTCATCATTTGAAGACAATTTTACTTGTTGTTCAAAATATGCTTGGAACAATGATATCTGCCGAAACAGTGAGATGATCTGGCGTATTAAAATCACTCAAAATGAGTTTAAAAAAAAAAAGATCTATAATTAAGTTACATAATCTTCTTGACACAATATTCTTTTTTGCAGCGTGTTGTTGAACACATCACTTTCTGGGGAGTACACATTATTCTGCCCACATGATAAGTGAGGCAAAAGCTTCAATGGTCCCTCAACAGCTTTATTTGCAGAAATGGTTCTGATCAAATCATTCAAATATGTGAAAACTGTGATCGCAACCATGGAAAAAGTTAACTTCCAAAAACTCCTTTGCCGTGACCCTGCGAGCGCCGTGGCTCCCTTCTGGGCTCGGCTGAGGGAGAAAAACCGTCTCTGCAGGCTGAAAATAATTAGGATCTGGTTGGGATTTTGTTTTGGTACAAACAGGCCTAAAAATAGATTAGGGGGCTGATGGAGGGGGGATGGAGCAGGGTGCTTGTTCTGAGAGCTCCTCCAGCAAAGAGACAGAGCGAAGGGATTTGTTCAACATCTCTGGGGAGATAAGGGCCAATCATGCGAAAACATCTCAACTCTGACCTCATTTCCTGTTTCTGCAATGTTCCGATCAGAGGGCGGGTTAGGCAGGATTGGCCGAGTGTGACACACAGAGGAGGAAAAATAAGCGCTGAGGCTTTGCAGACGATCAAATGATTCCCAAGGATGACACTGACTCGTGACCACCAAGCTTGAGGTCTGTGAAGGCAGCCATTTCATGAATGGAGCGTTGTTGGCGAGGATCTGTTCCTCGCTCTCTCTCGCTCTTTCCCTCTTTCTCCTCTGTGAAACATCTAGAGAGGGTTCAGAAGTTCCCTGTTTCTCAGCGTCTTATCTCCAGATCTGCAATGTAAACCACTGGTGAATTTTCTTTTAATAGAGGTGGAGGTTGATCCTTATCGGTGTACTAGGAATCCGTGCTATGTGGGGACGAAACAGTCAATCCGATGCTGAAGAATGATCTCAGGGTAACTCTTGGGCACAAAGAGGCTCATGTGCTTTGCGTGTCATTTGCACAATTAGTTATATCTCTATATGTGATTCCAAAGTCTTGGGAAACTTTCACATCACTCACTTGAGCGGTTTCAGTAAATGCTGAAAGCAGTTCTCTCTGCCTTGCGTGGCCGCCTATCCCGGGGACAGAGCAGCCTTGTGGAGAGCCAAAGCAAATCTTTTCACAACAAATTTGCCGTCTAGACGCTGGCCATTAATTGGTAATTAAGTCCAGCTGCTTAGCCCGGCCCGGCTTAACGACAAGGCAGATGACACAAACCTGCTGCTACAGCAACTGGGGCAAGAGGCTGGTGCCAAGCAACGCATGACAAGAGAAACCCTGCCAGGCGGCTGTCGCTGGACAGACGGCCGCGGCTATTAGCGATTACAACTGCACATGCCTCGGCCAAGGCAGCCTAACAAGACTGCAGAAAGCCAGCTTAGCAAGACAGGACAGTCACTGAAAGACAGCACAGCGGGGGGAAAAGGACAGTTTAGCGAGACAGAAGGTCATTGTCCTGAAAGCGAGCCTAGCCAGCCAGAAGAACAGATTATGTCGCAAGAACTGCAATGAGAAGACAGGAGGGCTCCATGGAGGCATTGCACTGAAAGCTAGCTTAGCAAGTCAGAAGAGCATTTTACAGAAAGACAGAATACCACAGACATTTCCTGAGTGAAAGGTAGTTTAACTACGCATGTGGGCATTGTTTCGCAAGCCAGCCTAGCAAGGTAAGAGAGCAGTTTACAGAAAGACAACTTAGCAAGAAAGGAAAACGTACTAAAACGCAGCTCCAGGAGAACAGGAGGCTGCAAGAGGGCATCATACTGACAGCTAGCTCAGCAAAACAGGGCAATGGCTTGAGGCTTGTTAAGCAAGACAAGGGGGCATTTTACTGAAAGTTAGCACAATAGGACCGGAGTCTGTTTAACTTTGAAAGACAAGAGAGCATTTTACTGCAACATAGCAAGTCAGGAGCACAGTTAGCATTTTACCGAAAGCTAGCGTAGCAGATTAGCAGATTTTTCCCGAAAGCCAGCTCAACCAGAGAGGATGGCCTTTTACAAAAACTCAGCTAAACGAAAGAGAATTTCAGTAAAAGACAGTTTTCCAGGACATTTGCTCATGTTTACTGAAGCAGCTGAGCGAGGCAGGAGCTCGTTTCACTGAAGGCCAGTCTAGCGAGGCAGCAGTGCTTCTGAGCGAAAGCCAGCACGGCGTTCTTGGCCCTTTCGTCCGTAATGAAGGCCATTACCGAGGTCTGAGCTGGGCCCTTACTGGAATCACAGTCATCAACTGCGGGGCTTTAACTGCAGCCCCTGCTCCGCCCCGCCCCGTCCGCCCCGAAAAAACCCATCCGTCTGCCCAGAGGAATCTCCGCCGTAACTCGAGCCGGCCCGACAGACCCTAATTATGCTTTCCCAGAAATAAAGCAAAAGTGACCTCAGAGGAAAAGGCCGGCGGGACAAAAGGCAGCATTCAGCTTCACTCCTTGGGCTTTTGTGGGGCAGTGCCACGTGGGCATCGTCACCGCTGGCTCCCCGACAGCTCACCTGCTCTTCCGTTTTCACAGGAATTTCCATGGACTCAATGTTGATACGTGCCAGTCACAAACAGAGCCGGCAAAAAGAAGAGAAGCGGATCGGTTTGCAGTTGGCATTCCAGCCGCAATCACTGCAGCGAGCAGGACGGAGAACCGCCACGATGCGATACAAGCAATACGATAAGATACGATACAATGACGAAACACGATCAGTTTAGTCACCATAACAACGGCAGTTTGGACCAACAGCTCCTAAAGTCCTGAGCCCCACATCTGAAAACCGTCATGATCATGGATTTTATCTGAAAATGAATTGGGATATAAATAATTTACAGCCTAATGTTTTCCTGAGACCCATAATGTGTCTTAATGAATGAATTTACTGTTTATTTACATTTATTCGCCTCAACCCAACACACTCAACCGTAAATAACACCACCATCTGGAGGCTGGAGGTTAGGGATCTGGCCCTGTGACCGGAAGGTCGTCGGTTCGATCCCCAGTGCCGACTCAGTGTGCTCACTGTCCACTAGTGTGTGTTCACTAGAGTGTATGTGGTGTTTCACTTCATGGATGGGTTAAATGCGGAGGTGGAATTTCCCCAGTTGTGGGATCAAAAAAGTATCACTTATCAATCATGAAATGGTTCTACTTAGAACCATAAGCTCCAAACAGAACCATTTGCATGTTTAAATGGCTCTTTGCCTGGTGAAATGGTTCTTCAGATGGACTGAGAATGTGTTGTACACAGAACTGCATGAGTTCTACACAGAACCTTTTTGAAAATGGTTTTGTGTAACAATAAAAATGGTTCTGCTTTGTAAGAATGTCAAGCCTGTAATCATAGCAGAACCCTTCTGGTGCTATATTGAACACATTCTCCATCAATCTGAAGAACCATTTTACCATGAAATGCTTTTATGCAGAACTCAGGGGTTCTTTAGTAAAGGCAACGGTTCTACTTAAAACCATGAGTTCTATATAAAACCATTTGCACATTTAAATGGTTCTTTGCATGGTGAAATATTTCTTCAGACTGATGGAGAATGTGCTGTGTATGGTTCTACATAGAACCTTTTCGAAGACGGTTCTGCATAGCACCAAAAAGGGTTCTGCTATTGTTAGAATGTTAAACTTGTAACAATAGTAGAACCCCTTTGGTGCTATGTGGATACAGAGCACATTTTCCATCAATCTGAAACACTATTTCTTCATGAAAAGGTTCTATATAGAACTATGTAGAAGACAGTGGTTCTACTTAGAACCAAGAGTTCTATATAAAACACTTGCATGTTTAAATGGTTCTTTGCGGGGTGAACTGGTTCTTCAGATTGATGGAGAATGTATTGTGTACAGTTCTGATGGGTGACCGAATGTTCCTCACCTCACTCGGTGGTCAGTTGCTGCTTAGCAACGATACCGTACTCTAAAGGAACTACATTTCTTAACGGAAAACCTATTTATATCGATCACTAATAATGAATAAGGTTCTGAAAAGGTGCGGGTTTTATCGTATTTTATGTTGGTCGCCGTTTTATGATTTTATCCCAGGGACCTGCTTTACATCGTGCCTAACAACACCCTTCCCCGTGGTACAATCGCTGTAGGAGTAGCCTCAAGTGGTTTACTGCTTTACTATTAAGCGTTCTGGATCATTTCCATCAGCCCAATGGTCATGAAATGTTTACGAAGCGTAAAAGCTGATGTTCTAGACAATGTAAAAGAAATAAAACAGAGTTCTGTGTTGTGTATCCACATAGCACCAAAGGGGTTCTACTATTGTTACAAGTTTAACATTCTAGAAATAGCAAAACCCTTTTTGGTGCTGCACAGAACCGTCTTCAAAAAGGTTCTATGTAGAACCATACACAGCGCATTCTCCATCAGTCTGAAGAAACATTTCACCATGCAAAGAGCCATTCTCTCTCTCTCTCTCTCTCTCTCTCTCTCTCTCTCTCTCTCTCTCGCTCGCTCTCTCTCAGTCTCTCTCTCTCTCTCTCTTTCTCTCTCTCTCTCTCTCTCTCTCTTTCTCTCTCTCTCTCTCTCTCTCTCTCTCTCTAAAAGCTCCTCACAGAAAGTTCCTACATGAAGTGGTTCTGAATTCACTGCCTGATGACTGAGACGCTGTTTTATGAGAGTTTAGAGAACTTCAACTCCATTCATGGTGGAGGGAGACATGCAGGGCGCTGTGCGGCAAAATAGTCCCCAAAGAAAACTCATTATTCCAGATTTTCCACTGTTTTCCATCCTCAACATTCCATATAAGCTCAGAAGACTCGTGTAGGTTCTCTGGTGGTTCTGGATGGTAAATATAGTGTCTATATCTGTGTTGTAGTCATGGAGACCACCGGTTCCCATCACCACCACTGCAGAGAAACGGACCTATAGAACTATGCATGAGGTCAGGGAGGGCAGCCGGTGTAGACCGAGCTTATCTTATCCTAACTCCCATGATGCACCGCAGTCTCTAGTTTCGGAGTTTCCGTGACCTCGCTCCGTCGGGAGGCTGAACGGCCCCCGCCCAGACGCTTAATCCAGCCCCGCTCAGCGCTGTTTAATTAGGCAACTTCCACCAGTGCCAGGCGTTCTCCCCTCATAACCCCCGCTAGAACTCGCGCACATCTGGTTCTGATCACACACAGAAAAAGGCCAATAAACCTGAAGCTGGCTTCCTCCGCAACGTTCCTGTGTGAATTTCAGAGCGTGTGGCTAACCCGGACTGATCTGGCTACGCTAACACAATCCACACGGTTCCTTTCGTCCAGCAGCCACGATTTACAACAACAACAACAACTAATACTACAACTACAACTATAACAACTACAACAACAACTAATACTACAACTATAACAACAACAACAACAACAACTAATACTACAACTACAACTATAACAACTACAACAACAACTAATACTACAACTATAACAACTACAACAACAACAACTAATACTACAACTACAACTATAACAACTACAACAACAACTAATACTACAACTATAACAACAACAACAACAACAACTAATACTACAACTACAACTATAACAACTACAACAACAACTAATACTACAACTATAACAACTACAACAACAACAACTAATACTACAACTATAACTATAACAACTACAACAACAACTAATACTACAACTATAACAACTACAACAACAACAACTAATACTACAACTATAACAACTACAACTAATACTACAACTATAACAACTACAACAACAACAACTAATACTACAACTATAACAACAACAACTAATACTACAACTATAACAACTACAACAACAACAACTAATACTACAACTATAACTATAACAACTACAACAACAACTAATACTACAACTATAACAACTACAACAACAACTAATACTACAACTATAACAACTACAACTAATACTACAACTATAACAACTACAACAACAACAACTAATACTACAACTATAACAACAACAACAACAACTAATACTACAACTATAACAACTACAACAACAACAACAACTAATACTACAATTATAACAACTACAACAGTAACAACAACTACAATAACTACTACATCAACAACAACTACAACAACAAATACAGAAGATATGTGCACCACCTCAAAACACACACACACACACACACATACACTTTCTAAACCGCTTCTCCCTCAGGGGGGGGGGGGGCTGTGCTGGAGCCTATCCCAGCGGTCACTGGGCGGAAGGCAGGATAGATAGATACACTGACTAGAATGAAGACGTTCCACTTGATGAGACGCTCGTTTTTGCAGGGCGTTTGATTGACTGACTGAAGCACCGAGCGAAGCCGTGAAGCCGCTGAAGGGACAGAAATGACACCTGTCCTGTTTCGGGTCTTTAGCTTGATGTGCCACCTTAGCGTTAGCTTAGCGAGCAGCTGCAGAGCCAAACAGAGCTGCAGACCACAGCACAGGCCTGATTCTGAAAACAGACACAAATCTAGACGATTAAAATGTTTGCGAGAGCAAAAGTGGAGAGACAGTGAGCCGAAATCAGACACACTCTGCGGTGTTCGGGGAGAGAGCTTAGTTAGCTCAGTTAGCTCGGTTAGCTTGGTTAGCAAGCCAAACATGCCTCACCACAGCATGGCTGTGGCTAAAATACCACCTGTTTAGAGGACAGTGCGAAGTCGAGTGACTGGTGTTGGTATGGAAGCTGAAATCAAGCGTGTTCTGCGTGGAGTCCAGAGAACGTGCGGTTCTGATAGCCCTCATAGCTCCTCTCTGCGGCTGAGCTGCTAGCATGCTCAGTTTTTCCGTTGTCGCTAGCTGTCAGGGAGCTTCCACACCAGTTCACTGTCATATAAATGGGCGAAACGCGTTTGTTCATCCGTTCAGCCGTGGAACGCAAATTTGACAAGTCATAGTTCTGAAATATCATCATTTTCCATCGCGTGAGACACCGAACTACCACCACACTGCCCAGCCCTAGATAACGGTTGGCCAGGAAGCGTCTTTTAGCCGTTACTGACCAACTTGTTACAGTTTGAAGCGAGTGATAAATCAGGAATGCAGTTAGCACCCAATGCTAATCCAGATGCGCTGGTATTGCTCTACATAAATGGGCAGCAGCGCCCAGTTGGCACCCACGGGGTCAGTTACCGCCTCAGGTTGGTAATCCAAACTAAATATTCTCCATTACAACAGTTTGAATTCCCACAAAGATGTTGAACTTCCCGAAGAATCTGATTGATGTAAAAGACGTCACGTGACCTGAGATTTACAGTCACCTCACAGCTGAACAATAACACTGATCTTAAATTACACCTGTTGGCTGCAGCCTCTGACGGCTGGCAACAACATTAAGAATATGGCCTGTGAAGTGACAAACGCTGTAAAGTTGCCTCGTTCCAGCTCTGCTTTTGTTGAAAGGGAAAATGTGAGGAGGGGCTGAAGTTTCACTTTCCCGCTCTGCATCTAAACAAAGCTTCACATCACCTCCTCCTCTGTTATGGCTGGTCTGGTGTGGCCCAAACCTGTGAGCCAGTGACCGACGACTCAACGCCAACTTCTATTCCAGCTTTAACTTCAACCGTACTGCAACTACAACTTCAATGCTACAACGCCAACTTCAACACCAACTTCAACTCCAGCTTTCATTCAAAACTCCAACTTCAAATTCAACGCTCACTTCAACTCCAACACCAACTTCAATTCCACTTTCAACTCCAAACTCAACTGCAACTCCGACGTCAATGCTAACTTCACCTTCAACACCAACACTAATTTCAACTCCAGCACTAACGTCCTCTCATATTCCAACTTCAGCAACACCAACTTCAACTCCAGGTTTCATTCAAAACTCCAACCTCAACTTCAACACCAACTTCAGTTCCACTTTCAACTCCAAACTCAACTGCAACTCCCACGTCAATGCTAACTTTATCTCCAACACCATCACTAATTTCAACTCCAGCACTAACGTCCTCTCATATTCCAACTTCAGCAATGCCAACTTAACTTCAGGTTCAATTCTTCTATGTCATTTTCAACTTCAAAGCCAACTTTAACTCCAATGCCAAGGCCAACTTCAACTCCAGCTTCTGTTCCAGCTTCAACCTCAGCTGCATCTCCAATTCCAATGTCTACTTCAGTGCCAATTTCAACACCAACTTTAACTCCAAAACCAACTTCAACTTCCATTCCAGCTTTAACTCCAACCTCAACTTAAATGCTCATTTCAACTCTAACTCCAAGTTCAATTCCAACTTCTATTCCAGGTTCAACTCCAACCTCACCTGCAACTCCAGCAACATGAACCTGAATGCCATCTACAACTGCAACATCAACCCTAACACCAACTCCAGCACCAAGACGACCTTCAACTCCAGCTTTTTTCCAGCTTAACCTTACTTACACCTCCAACTCAAGTTCAACACCCCTCTAACACCAACATTTCAACTCCAACTCCAATGCCCACCCCAGCCTCAAATCAAACACCCACCTAATACAAATTTCACCATTAACTTCAACTACAACACTAAGTTCAACACCAACTTTAACACAAACTTCAATACAACTTCAACTCCAACTGTGTGTTGTTTTTTTGCAATAGTCTTTATTTCTTACTAAGACATTCTTTTTTCTTTACAATCCCAGATTCACATTTCAGTTTTTTTGCGTTCACATATAAAAGAAACACTTCTTCTTTGCAACAAAGCAGCAGGTGAATCAAAACACAGTTACTGCACATCCTCTCACAGCAAACGTCCTCGTTACGCGGTTTACGCGTGTTTAATTTCACACACGCTGTAACAGGCAGTGATGATGGAAATGAGCTGTTAGTAAACTAGTTCTGAGGCTGAACCTGACTCTGCTGGTATGCTGTGTTTTCAAACCAGCGTCCGGTTACGGGGATAATCATTAATGTCAGTGCAGGAACACAAACACGCCGCGGAGGGGGAGGGGGTGTTTGTGGGGGTGGGGGAGGGGTTGTTACTGCAGGCTCTTTCAGTTTCCCTCAAAAGCACCTCCGCAACATCAGGACAAACAAAAATGCGGTCAGAAAACCACAATATGCAAAACATGCATTCACATGCCTTGCTTCTGTATGTACACTTGGGTTTGACTGTGTGGGGCCTGCATGTGACTATACGCACTTTAAATGCTGTTATACTGTAATCCGTTCAATACTATTTAGACATTAATGCTATAACATGAATATGTTCACCTCCTAATTTCTACGGTTTTATGTCTATATTAAGTAGTAAAAAGCCGGGCTGGACCTGAACAGTCGGACATTCGGATATTCATTTGTTGCGTAGGTATTCGATTTTTAATTTTGGGCTTCGGATATTTGCTGTTTTTGGCTAAATCTCGGCTACCAATGACGGCGAAATGCAAACTACTGTAACCCTAGGGGTTTTCGGGAGAAACCTGGACGACTCGAGGTTACAGTCCATGGCAGCTACAGCTACATACAGCGCTGGAATCTAACAAATACCCAGCATTTCTGTTTTTGTCATTTATCTGATCTGATAATATGAACAGTTACCAGGCGGTCATTATGGGTCCCGTGTTATTTGTAGCTTTTCCAGAAACGTCTCCTAATGAAATGAACATGTTGTACTTGTATTGGCTGTTTTGACTGTAAATGAAGGGCCTCTAACTTTCGCCCAGTTCTGTCTTGTTGAAACTTCACTTCCACACCTTAACACCGCAAAGAAAGAGCAAACTCATCAGTCCTTTTCAGTTTAGACCTCATTTCTGAGGCTGTGGTCTGAGCTTTTGTCATCATGACTGATTAGACGAGAGGAAATCTTGATCCAGTTCTTTGAATGAGGAGAGAGAGAAAGAGAGAGAGACAGAGAGAAAGAGAGAGACAGAGAGAGAGTGAGACAGAGAGAGAGAGAGACACAGAGAGAGTGAGACAGAGAGAGACAGAGAGAGTGAGACAGAGAGAGAGACAGAGAGAGAGAGTGAGACAGAGAGAGAGAGAGACACAGAGAGAGAGAGAGAGAAAGAGAGAGAGACAGAGAGAGAGAAAGAGAGAGAGAGAAAGAGAGACACAGAGAGAGAGAGACACAGAGAGAGAGATACAGAGAGAGATACAGAGAGAGAGAGAGAGAGAGAGACACAGAGAGAGAGATACAGAGAGAGAGACACAGAGAGAGAGAGAGAGGTGTACTTTTCTCCAGCATTCCAGCTTCCAGCAGCGGTGTCGAGCGTGGGGGTCCGGTTACACTCGGCCTCAATAGGCTTTTTGTTTGAAACTCCGGCTCTGCTGAGAACGTCGCGCCCAGCACGGCCTGTTCAAACGTGGAGGTGCAACCGCTGAAGGTTTAAATCTCGATAAACAGATCGCACCTGACGGGTGGCGGCCTTCCCGAGCTGTAAACAGGTGCGTCAGCGGCCTTAGCGGGCGACAGCCATGTAAACATATAAAAATAACCAATAACTTGGCAAAAAATCTAAATATGGACACTTTTCGATTCACCCCGGATCAGCTGGGACCTGTTTGGCTTCTTCGGTTTAGAACTGGAGCTACACAGCTAAGAAACACTGGAAGTCGATAGTCACCCAAACCAGTTCTGTACACATACATCGCCTGCTCTTCTCTCGTCCCACTCGAACTGCATCTGTCTCTTCGGTCGGGTCTTACAGTCTTGTGGATGTGGTTTCGAGCGCAGTATGACTCACCCTGGACTATAATAATGAACAAAACCTCACGCTGTGGGCGGCCCCTCCAGACAAAGGCATGTGGGTTCACAAACCCCCACAGGAGTCGGGTCAGTATTTGCGACGAAACAAATAAAATCAGTCCGTCTGTGTGAACACCGGCTCTGGTCTAGTCTAAAGCTGCTGTTCACGCTTTTAAAGCACTGTATTAGTGTTTAACTGGGTTTATTCTAATGACAATGCGCTGAATGCATGAACACCTGTATACATAACACTCTCAGGTGGTCCTTCTTCTGCCCATCACTGTGGAAATCGTGTAAGTGGAGTTTGAAGAGGTAAAAAAAAAGGAAAACGCTGCAGCCGAAGGATGGCTTAGCGGCCCACATCAGACAGATAGACCAAAAACACGGCTGTCTAAAGCTGCTGTCGGTTCAGGGTTCTTTGCCTGGAGGAACGGGGTGATGGAGAACGTACCTACCTAGAACCCATGGTTCACTGCCTCCAAGAACCCTCGAAGAAGGACTGCATCCTAAACCTCATCTACACAGCCTTAATGAAGCCCTGGATGTCATGAATACTGCTAGTATACAGACTAGGGGGCACACTTGCCTGGAGCGGAGGGCAGCCCTATCTGCAGCGCTGAGGGTTAGGTGTCTTGCTCAAGGGCACTTCACTCATGGACTGTCAGCTGAGGGGATTGAACCGCCGACTTTCTGGTCACAGGGCTGGTTCCCTAACCTCTAAACCACGACTGCCCGTTGAAATGACACCTAATACTGACCACGTGCCTGTAATAAGAGCTGAAATGTGATACTGATGCGTAGCAACTCGTTATGTACTAAATTAATATCACTTACCATTTGCAAACGTTTGAGCATCAAGCTGGTTAAATGTTATTAGCCAGGTTATGTTGATTTGCTCAGTGGAAATAAGTGAAGTCACTTTTAATACGCATTTACTGTCTATTGGGCTGTACCTTCCGTACTGACGGGGTCAAGCAGGCCCAGGCGGTAGGCCTAGAATAGTAACTGTAAATACTGGCCGTCCTCGATGACAGACGAGGGAACAAATGACTGCAAATGCGCTGTATTAGTGTTTAACTGTGTTTATCCTAACGACAATGCGCTGAATACATGAAGACCTGCATACATAACGTTCTCAGGTGGTCCAGAACTTTTGCACAGCACTGTGTAAATCACCTGGTTGGACTTTCAGGGGTTAAAAAAGGAAAACACTGCAGAATCAGCGTGGGTCAGTAGTTCAGGTCAGAAAGATAAACCTGCAAAAAACACAGTGGACACATTGCTAGTGCTAAGAGAAAAGCAGGGCTGGGCGATACAATGATACGATTATATCACGATGCTTCAATCGCATGATACGCATCACGATATTGATACTGCAGTGATAATAATAATAATAATAATAATAATAATAATACATCTTCATAAACCTTCTTGTTTTATCAACTCTATTGGACTGAATCCAGTTAAACAGGGAAACAGGGTTGGTCACTGAGTGTGTTTACACACACTCAATAATCTGATCATAATCGGACCTCTGCAGTTATCTGACTATTCAAATGGCCATGTAAACAGTCTGACTGCTTAGACCAGAGCGAGGTCTAGAAATCTGACAAAGAGGCTGGACTGGAGCTCAGTAATCAGATTTCTCAGTGCTGTGAGCTCTTACTCCGATTTCTTTCACTCCTTAATCTGAGCATGTGCGGAAACAGACGGTGGCACCGAAAAACCCAAATGCACGCTTGACGAAATGGAGGATGTAAACGTTCCTCGTCGTCTCGTATGCATGTCCATGGTTTCAGGCAAAGTGGCGCGACGTTGAAAAAACGTTTACGTCATGTCTTCTTCTGTGAGTCTATCGGCTGAAATCTGATTTCTGTCTGACTCTTGGAAACCTCGATTTTCCCCATTGCATAAGTGCACGTAAACCCGTTGATCGGATTACGGACAAAATCAGATTTTCGGCAGGTATCGGATTATTAAGTGCAGGTAAACGCATTCCGTGCTCCTCAAGTACTGAAAATAGCCACAGCATGCTCAGAAAAACATATCGCCACATAATGCATCACGATAAAGGTAGGAGATCGTCATATTGCCCACCTCCAAGACAAAGACAACTCCATTCAATTTCATTTAGGACTGAGCAATATGACGACATTGTTATCGTGATGCATAACGTATCGTTAATATCGTCAGTGCTTGAAAACATCCACCAATTGCACCTTTAATTACAAAAAACAGCTTAAACGGTCCTGTTTAATTGGATTTATGTAAAACAGTGTGTAAGATACTGAACGCACCTGATTGGAATCAAAGTTTGTTTAAATAAATATCGTCACGGAAAGTTTCTGTAGTATCGCAACATTACACTTTTGTCATATCGCTCACCTCTAGTCGTGGGCTGGAGGTCAGGGAACCAGCCCCGTGACCGGAAAGTCGCCGGTTCGATCCCCAGAGCCGACAGCACATGACTGAGGTGTCCTTGAGCAAGACACCTAATCCCCAACTGCTCCCAGGGCGCCGTGGATAGTGCTGCCCACCGCTCCCGGGCAAGTGTGCCCCCTGCCCCCTAGTGTGTATGGGGTGTTCCACTGCATGGATGGTTAAATGTGGAGATGAAATTTCCCCGTTGTGGGACTAATAATGGTCACTTCATCTAACTTCTTATACCTAAATACAACAGCTGGAGTGTTTGGAGCAATTTCCTTCTTATCTGCATTCGTTTCAAAGCTGATTTGGGGCTCCAACCTTCCCGAACGTCAATGCAAAACCTTCGTTTAGATCCAAACTGCGAGCGAAAGTAGAATAACAGCGAACCCAAACGCCCAGCCTTCCCACAGCGAGAGCCACTGGTTTAAAAAGCTCAATAAGGACCTTCTAATTAGGGAATCCAGCTGCTTAAGGTCACACAGTCGCTCAGCCTCCATACAAAAGCACTGACCAATTGAATGGGACGCTCTGACGCAACTGCATGAGCCTATGGTCACCAGGCCCAAGGCCAAGTGTGGGCTAGAGGGGTATAAAGCCCCCCCCCCCCCCCCCCACCTGGTCTGTGGAGCAGAAAACCTGCGGATCTCCATCCAGTACCTTTGGGATGAGTTGGCGATCCAGAACTGACCGTCCAACATCAGTACCTCACCTCATTAATGCTCAATCAAATCCTCACAGCAATGTTCCACCATCTATAAGCCTGAGATTAGAGATGAGAAGAGGCTGTTACTGCTGCTCAAACTCACTATTAACACCTTCATTTCAGACGAGACTGTTTTACAGGCTTTTGGACGCACGGCGGTCACACACCGCTAATACGAGACCACTGATGGCCACTTCGGCCCGGAGAACCAGCGCAAAACTGAAAGGCGCTTAATTTGAGTTACCTAAAGTAAAGGATCGAACACTGGACATAAACGCATGATACACAACGTTATGACCACCTGCTGGGCTGAGAATAGTCCACCCAACAAAAACGTCTAGCCGACAGCGTCCTGTGACCACTGATGGAGGACCAGAGGATGACCAACACAGACTGTGCAGCAGCAGATGAGCTGTCGCCTCTGACTTGACATCTACAAGGTGGACTGACGAGGTAGCAGTGGACATTGAGTGGGCACCGTGTTTAAAAACTCCAGCAGCTCTGCTCCGTCTGATCCACTCGCACCAGCGCGACACACACCAACACACCACCACAACGTCAGCGTTACGGCTGAGAATGACCCACCACCCAAACAGTACCTGCTCTGTGAGGGTCCATGGGGGTCCTGACCACTGAAGAACAGGGTAACAGAGTATCAGAGAAACAGATGGACTACAGTCTGTAACTGTAGAACTACAGAGTGCAGCTATACGGTCAGTGGAGCTGATCAGATGGACAGTGAGTGGAGAAACAGGTCCATACGTGAGAAACACAAGCTAAAGCACAGACATGCCACACAGACATGCCACTGGGCCAGGGGTGCCCACACTTGTGCACACGACTGAATGTGACGCAAAGCCCGGCGCGCCGATGTTAAAGGCCTACAGCGAGGCTGTAAGGGTGCGCTCACGCTCCCAGAGCCCAGAAGCCAAAGCCTCGCTGACTCTAAGGCCCGAAAAAACTTCCTCAAAACTTTTTTTTTTGTGGAACAAAAGTGGGACATTAACAAGCTCCTGCACGGACGCAGCTCCGCCGCAGTTGCGTAAGACTTTGCGTGACTTAAAAATATGTTAATTTGAGTTTGGGGTGAGGGTGGGGGGGTGAGGGGCAGGAGGGGTGGGGGGTGAGGGGCACGAGGGGTGGGGGCAGAACAGGGAAAAGCGAAAAAAAAAAAAACCAACGTGTTCTTGTGAGGAGGGTTAAAAAAAGAGAAGGGTGGGGAGGTGGGGGGGTAGCCTATCGGATTACAATAACAGAGCGAAGCCCCGCCCACTCTGCCCTCCTCGCCCCTCCCTCCCGTACGCATCGCGTGAGAGCGCCGCCAGCTCGTGCGACTTGATTATGATTAATGCAAGACACACACACTCGCATAGAAACACATACAGACGCGCACCACTTGTATTACTATCCTTCCCGGTCATCCCGCCTGTGTCTGCACTGTTTCTAATAAAAACTTTGTTTAGTTAGTTTGATATACGGGGGGGGGGTAAAGGGGGCGTGGCGAGCTGCCAAAGGTCCCCACGACGACTTCATGTTCTCAGCAAACCTGGACTGGGTCCCCACAAAGCAGCCATAGGTTTGAATCTGCACAGAAAACGGCGAGTCTATGGGGGGCTGCGTGCTGTTTAACTCCTGCGCAAACCTGTTCCTCGCTCTTTTTGGCCCTCGTGATGACCCTACCGGACCATCACTGCACTCCGCATGGCTTATAATGCCCATTTTAAAGAGTATGCAACGCGTGCTGGCTCGCTTGGCTGCTCAAAACCCTCCACGCTCACTGTTCCGTTCACTCAAGTTGGACGTTAAAGGGAAACCCCACCGATTTGTCAAAATCCCTGCATGGGCCACGCGTTGTGATGTAAACACAGTCGTTCAGAGAGGTTCGTGTGCGACGCTCCGTTCTCGAGAAACGTGCCGAGTCATACTTGCTCACAGCGGTGGTGATAGGAACCAGACGTCCACCTCTGAAAAAGCTCCCTCCCAGACTACCTGACGGCCGGGACGCTGTGTTTTATAACACGTTCGGCCTTGAAACCCATTCATGGTGGAGGGATACATAACATGCTGTGAGGCAAAGTAGTCCCCGACAACTCCCCACTAAAGTCAACATGATGACACGTGGTGGTTTTCGCTAGTAAATAAAACGGCTGCGTCGGTGTCGTTGGCATGGCGACCCCGGGTTCCTATCACGACCACTGTGCAGAAGTTTCTCGACCACTCAACTATGCAGGGGTTTTGTAAAAAAAATGGGTGGAGTTCCCCTTTAAGCACGGCGAAGCAGCAAAACAAAGCGAGTTCAAGTTCATGACAACTCTCTCTCTCTCTTTCTTTCTTTCTCTTTCTTTCGCTCCTTGCCCCCCCCCCCCTCTCGTGCACTCACATTTTCTGGACGGGCTTCTTCCTCTTCTTGCTCGCATAGGTGCCTCCGCTCCCCAACATCGTGTCCCCTCTCTCTCTCCCCAGTCTCTCACAGTGTCTCTCTCTCACTCTCCCCAGTCTCTCACAGTGTCTCTCTCTCACAGTGTCTTTCTCTCACAGTGTCTCTCTCTCCCCAGTCTCTCACAGTGTCTCTCTCTCACAGTGTCTCTCTCTCACTCTCTCTCTCTCCCCAGTCTCTCACAGTGTCTCTCTCTCACAGTGTCTCTCTCTCACTCTCTCTCTCTCCCCAGTCTCTCACAGGGTCTCTCTCTCTCTCCCCTCCAGCGCCTCTGAGCTCCTTCAGCGCGACACAATGTGGCTGTTTCCGCACAGAACTTGTGAGCGCCTCAGCTCTGCTGTCCCGCCCGCGCGCACACTTCACACGCCGAAACACGCTCCTCGCGGGGCATTAAAGTCCTCCCGGCGCGCGATAACATCCAGAAAAAGGGGAGAAGCGAAGGAAAGGAAGGAGGCGAGAAAGTCTGTAGTCTCCTCCCGTGGACGGCAATGGCGTGAGCTGAGCGAATTTTCCTTCTTCCTCTCTCTCTCTCTCTCTCTCTCTCTCTCTCTCACTGTATTTTTCTGTAAGTTGTCACTCTCGCCGGTGAGGGAGGGGCGGGCCTGCGATGATTGGCCAGCACGGCGGCGCTCTAGCCAATCAGAATCTCGCTTTACGGTCTGGAACGTTACGTGTGCGGATTCTTCGCGCTCTGATTGGACGAAAACTTTCTTTCTTTACCCCCCCCCACGCCCCCCCCCCCCTTCTGAAATTATGAATGCCAAAAAAAAAGAGGCGCTCTTAAGGTGGAACGGGGGGATAGATACAGTCGTCTTCCAAAAACAACGGTTTAAAGCGATGACGTACTTTACAAACAAACAAACAAATAAATAAAAGTCAAACAGTTTATTAAATATACTTAAAAGTGGCAGTAGTTATAAAATTAAATATTAATAATATATTTATAATATATTTATATATAATAATAATAGTATATTTTTATTATAGTAAGATCATAAACTATGCATTTATTATACGCGATAGTCAGTGATATATTGTAAAGTATATATGCAGAATCTTCTTCTTCT
>NC_051235.1:2835000-2875000 GCF_015220715.1 Pygocentrus nattereri | reverse complement strand
AACTTTACACACATTTCTATAGCACTCTACTGTAACTTTACACATATTTCTGTAGTACTCTCTCTTTACACACAATTCAGTAGTACTCTCACTTTACATACAATTCAATAGTACTCTGCTGTAACTTTACACACAATTCTATAGTACTCTACTGTAACTTTACACACATTTCTGTAGTACTCTCACTTTACATACAATTCAATAGTACTCTACTGTAACTTTACGCACATTTCTATAGCACTCTACTGTAACTTTACACATATTTCTGTAGTACTCTCACTTTACACACAATTCAGTAGTACTCTACCACTTGACATATAATTCAATGGTACTCTGCTGTAACATTACACACATTTCTATAGCACTCTACTGTAACATTTTATACTGCGCTACTGAATGTTACATACATTTCTGTACTGCTCTCAGTGCTGTAACTTAACATATTTCTAAGGGACTATAAGAGACTGTAACTTTACATTTCTACAGTACACTACTGCAACTTTAAACACTATTCAATTGCACTCTATTGTAACTGTACATACATTTCTGTAGTACTCTAATTTTACACACAATTCTACTGTATAGTACTTTACTGTAACTTTACACAAATTTCTGTAGTACTCTAATTTTACTCACATTTCTATAGTACTCTACTGTAACTTTACACACATTTCTATAATACTTAACTGTAGCTAAACACATTTCTACAGTAGTCTAACATGATTTTACATACATTTCTGTCATACTCTACTGTACATTCGCACATTTCTATAACAATCCACTATTACTTTGCACACATTACTATAGTATACTACTGTAACTTTACATAAACTGCTTTAGTACTTTACACACATTTCTCTAGTACTCTATATGACTTTACACAATTCGATAGTATTTTACTGTACATTTACACACATTTCTATAGTACTCTACTGTAACTTTACAAATGCCTGTAGTACTCCAACTTTACACACATTTCTATCATACTTGTAAGTTATAATACTCTACTGTAAATGCGCACACATTTCTATAGTACTCTACTATAACTACAAATTTCTGCAGTACTCTAACTTTACACGCATTCTATAGGACTTTACTGTAACTTTACATATTTCTATAATATTGTACTATATCATAAAATAACTTTACACACTTTTCTACAGTAATCTATTTTAACATTACGCACATTTTTGAAGTTCTGTAATTTTACGCACCGTACAGTATTCTTTTGTAATTCTACACACAGTTCTACTTTTTACTGTAAATTTACACACATTTCTAAAGTAGTATAATTTTGCACACAGTTCTGTAGTACTCTACTGTAACTTCACACCCAGTTCTACTTCCCTACTGTAACTTTACACATACTGTAGTTCTACAGTACTCTACTGTCTTTATACCAATTTACAAACACATTACTGTGACTTTACACACAGATCTACAGCAGTCTATAGAAACTTTATATACAGTCATAAAGTACCATATACAGTCAAATACAGTCAAAAAATACCATAACGTTACACAGTTCTACAGTACTCTGTTACTTTGTAGATCACCCCCCCCCCGACATGCACACCCACATACAACAACAATATTTTCTACAAAGGAGACATATCATGTTCTCATCTAGAGTAAACATCCAATCTGCCTCATTTGTCGCTGTTTGCTGTTAAAATACCAGCCGTGCTCTGATAAACAATATGAATCAAAATAAACTGGGTGAGTAAATAGGCCCAAATCAGACATCTTTGGGCAGTTGCAGACTTGCAGACTCACAAGCAGGGAAGGTTTGTTTGGGCCAAAATCTTCGTGGTCCTACGATGAGTCATGCAGTGGGAGTTTTAAGCAGGAAAGCCATGAAACTCAAATCTGCCAGTTTAATGATTAATGCAATAACCACTGCCCAGGTTTGTCTGCTCTAAGAGTTTGTTTTTGATAGTTAAACAAATGGTACGCTGCTCTGTCTGCCCAGGAACTCCACAAATCTCCAAAATCCTTAACGGCGGACCTAAAAAGAAACGCTCCTGCCAGCCATTATGCAGGGACAGAAATACACAGGCCAACCAGGAGGGTGTATACTGAAGCATTCTTTCAGAATGAGGGCCCTCTGGTTTTGGCTACAGAGTGACTGATGAATTGACGTTAAAATGGGCTCCTATTACATGCCTCATCCTTCGGTATACAAATGAACAAGAAGTGGACAGGGGAAGAAATTAAATGGCAGTAAACGAAAGCAGGCAGCACACTCACACTCTAATTTAATCAGGATATGACTGCCAAGTCACATGATGCTGATTGCCCAGGAAACCAGGGCCATACATAAGAGCAAGCTAAGCTCTTTGCCATGAATACTTTTGGGTTTTTGAGCCTAAAGTTGCTTGCTGGTATCTTCTTTCTAGGGTTTGAGTAGCAATAGCAGCTTGAATACATCATGGTATGCCTGTTTAAAGAGACAGTCCAACAAAATTTCCCCAACAATGACCTAAGACATATTTGATGTCCGTAATGAGCTTTTTCAGTTCTGTGTTGGAGCCACAAGGCTAATGTAGCTAATGAGTAAAGGAGGCTTATAGCTCACCAATTAGCACTGTGTAAACTGCATGCCTAACTCATCACACCATGTCCAGTAGCCTCAAATAAACTTGTTGTCATGGTGGGAAGTGACCCTGTTCATGGCCCAGTCAAATTTCACTACCACAGTGAGAAGCGTTCTACGTCAGAGCCCAGTAAAATGCCACTACCACAGTGAAAAGTGTCCAAGTTTGTGGCCCAATCAAATGCCACTACCGCATTGAAACGTGTTACACTTTGTGTCCCAGTCAAATGCTACTACCATGGTGAAAAATGTCTCAGTTATACACATTATTCCACTGTAACTTTACACTGTGTTCTACAGTAAGTCATTGACACGTTTACAGTCACAACAAACTTTTTGTCATGGTACAAAGTGGTCTAGCTCATGGCCCAGTCAAACTCCGCTACCACAATCGTTAGTCATTTACTGTAACTTTACACACCATTCTACAGTACCTGTACACACTTCTGAAGTACTCTACTGCAACTTTACACATCTGTAAAGAGTCTCTGAGCATGTGGCCCAGTCAAGCTCCACTACCACAGCAAAAAATCTCAGAGCACATGACCCAGTCAAATGTCTCTCCCATGATAAAGAATCTCCCGGCTTGTAAACCAGTCAAACTCTCCTACTGTGCTGAAGAATCTCCTGGTTTAAAGCTTAGTCAACCTCCACTACCATGGTGAAGAATGTGCCAACTTGTAAACCAGTCAAATTCCACTACCAGATTGTAGAATCTCCTGGCTCATAACGCTGTCAAACTCTGCTACCATGCTGAAGTATCTCCTGGCTCTTAGACCAGTCAAACTCCCCTACTGTACTGTAGAATCTCTTGGTTTAAGGCTCAGTCAAACCCCACTATCACAGTGAAGAATTTTCCAGCTTAAAAACCAATCTAACTCCCCTACCACGCTGAAGAATCTCCCAGCTCATGACCCAGTCAAACTCCACAACTGTGCTGAAGTATCTCCTGGCTTATGGCCCAGTCAATCTCTCCTACTGTGCTGAAGATTCTCCTGGTTTAAGGCTTAAGCAAACTCCACCACCATGGACAAGAATTTCACAGTCTGTGGCCTAGTCAAACTCCACTACTATGATGAACAATGTCCTATCCAGTGGCCCAGTCAAACTCCACTACAATGATGAAGAATGTCCTAGCTAGTGGCCCAGTCAAACTCCACTACAATGATGAAGAATGTCCTAGCTAGTGGCCCAGTGAAACTACACTACAATGATGAAGAATGTCCTAGCTAGTGGCCCAGTGAAACTCCACTACAATGACGAAGATTGTCCTAGCTAGTGGTTCAGTCAAACTCCATTAACTTGGTGAGGAATCTCCTCACTCGTGGACCAGTGAAACCGACCTACAATGCTGAAGAACATCCAGACTTATGGCCTAGTCAGATTCCACTACTGCAGTGAAAAGTGTTCTCCATTAGCTGGTTCTAGGTCAACAATGGAAAAAGTCCTGCAGAGAAAGTTCAAAACAAAACTAATAAATGACTAACATACCTCAAACAACCAAAAACCTGATGTAAAGCAGAAGCCGAAATGAGCGCAGCATTCTTACACCAGGCACATGAAATTGCTCATTGGTGGGTATAAACTTCAGTCACTTGTAAGCTACGCTAGCTTGAAGAAGCAAACTTCAGACAACAAACATGTCTTGGCAGATTGACTATGTTTGAGGCAAGGAGGGGAAATTGTGCATATTTGGCTTTAGTGTTATGTCAGTAGCGGGGTACATATGAATTGGGGGCGGCCGTCCAAGTGTTCTCATCCCCCTGTCTTCTCTACTCTTTCATTACTCTCTCAGATCCTCCAAACACAGCCCTCGCAAAGCCCTCACACAGCTCAGCCAAACACACACACGCAGGCGAGCTGTTTATACTGGCAAACTCTGAATGTAAATGTGGGGCATTCCAAACAGTTACTGTGCAAACAGGGTGCGTAATGCCACAGTTTGACTCAGGGAGGATCAACAAGTGCGGCGGAGCAGCCTGCTCGCTCTCTTTTCTGAGGAAAACAAGGCTGCTTTAAAGCGATAGTTTGAATCAAATTTTTGGAAAAAAAGAGAAACATCAAATTTATGCAATTTGGAAGCTAGAAAGTTGGAAATAATTCATTATCTACACTATTGAGCTGTGATTCTAAAAGCGAGACCATCGGTTAAGATATAAGATAAAACACACACATTTCTTCTATTTACAGCCCTTTAATGAAGCCTTGTTATGGACCTTATAAGAGAGAGGCCTCAGTAAGAAAAAGTGCTTTTGAAAAAAAGTGCTTCTTGGAGTGAGTCATGGCGAATGTTGCGGGATGTATTGGATCATCGTCAAATGAAAGAAGCCTTGTTTCAGCTTCAGCTTCTTGACCATCTCCAGAATTTGCTGACATTTAATGGATTCCGCTCTTCGCTCTACCCATGCAATGTTTCCTGAGCCACTCGCTGCCACTTAAGCCCAAAGCATAACAGACTTACGGAACAGTTGGCACGGTGTTCCTTTCATCAAATACTGCTGCTTTTCCCCCCAAACATGTTTTCAATCTTCACTTGATTTCAAAAGGCCTCGGGCCTACCTACATGTTGTTTCGCATACTTCAACTGTTGACTTTTGTGATGAGGTCACAGGTAAGGTTTCCTTTGAATGGCGCTTCCATGCAGATCATGTTTGTGCATGTAGAGCTGCACCGTAGAACGGTACACCACCACTCCTTTGTCAGATAAACCCTCCTGCAGGTCGTTTGCTGTCATGTGGGGTTTTTGTTTTGCATTCTGTCCAGCATATGAGCATTGACATCCACAGTTCCCCTTAACTGCCAATTCTGAATGATATTTCAAAGAGTGGAAAGCACTTTGATGTCTTTTCATAACCTTCCTCTCCTTTTAGACTTCATTTAGCTTCATTGCTGCTTTGAGGAGCCCATGGTTGTTGAGCATTAGCAAGTTTGAAGAGTCAGAGAATGTATTACTTTATTACTCTTGACTTGCCTTACCAGTTCATGAAGGCCTAGCGAAATTAAATAGATCACATGAAATATTAAGTAACTGTAACTGAAAAAAAAGATCTTAAAAAATGTTATTTTTTGCAATACGATAGCTGCATAGGCCGTGTTTTTTGTGATCATTTTCAAAAACAAAAAAAAAATATCAAAATATATCATTTGACCAGGGTGCCCAAACTTTTGCCATTTCATTTTATGTGGTTATAACACGCTGTTGTCTATAAACACAAATAAAGTTGTGACTGATTTTAAGCTAATGCTAAACTATCGCTTTAAACTTGAAAATGAAAAGTCTCTATCTCTCTCTCTCTCTCTCTCTCTCTCTCTGTCCCTGTCAGTGACTCTCGCCCCAAATAACCTGTGTGCCAGTCTTAAGAGCAGAAAAGATTGACTAATGTTTACATTACAGACAGAAAAGGCTGTTGTGGTTCTGCTGTATTGATGTTTATGTTATCATGCTATCATTGTTCCAAATAGAACGGCAGGCCGCTCTGATCCGCTCGGCTGTGTTTTTTAAAGCTGACTCACTGGAGTGTGTGCGAGACAAAATCAGTGTGATTGTCTTGGAAAGGGTCCAGAAAAACACTCCAAAGCTCTTGTGAATCAAATCAGACTTTCCATAAACTAGTCGAGTCAGGTGACGCTCACTTTAATTTGCAATCTTCAGAACCTTCTACAATCTGCACAACCTTCTATGGTCCATGTTTATACCATTCTGAATACAGCGCATCATCCATGCGTGAGTTTGTTTGCATTGCCAAATGTTCATGATGGTGTTATTGTCCTTGTCAGTCAGGAAAATCTTTAAAGTTTAAAGCTAAATCCTTCAAGTTTAATACTTTGGAGAATGCGTTCGGAGCTTGAAGTTTATTTCTTTAATTTTAGCCCTGGAGATAGAAGTAGCTAGAAATAGAAGTAGCTAGAAGGAGCTAGAAAGAGCTAGAAGTAGGAGTGGCTTGGAAGAGCATAGCTTGAAGTAGAAGTAGCTAGAAGGAGCTAGAAATAGAAGTGGATAGACGAAGCTAGATGGAGCTAGAAGGAGGAGTAGCTAGAAGGAGCTAGAAGAAGCTAGAAGTAGAAGCAGCTAAAAGTAGCTGGAAGTAGAAGTAACTAGAAGGAGCTACAAGTAGAAGTAACTAGAAGGAGCTAGAAATAGAAGTAGCTATAAGTAGATCGACAAAGCTAGATTGAGCTAGAAGTAGAAGTAGCTAGAAGGAGCTAGAAGTAGAAGTAGCTAGAAAGAGCTAGAAGTAGAAGTTGCTAGAAGGAGCTAGAAGAAGCTAGAAGTAGAAGTAGCTAAAAGTAGCTAGAAGTAGAAGTAGCTAGAAGGAGCTAGAAGGAGCTAGAAGTAGAAGTAGCTAGAATGTGCTAGAAGTAGAAGTAGCTATAAGGAGCTAGAAGAAATTAGAAGTAGAAGTAGCTAAAAGTAGCTAGAAATAGATAACAAGTGGAAGCTTATTAGCACCAAATTGCATTGCACCAACTGTATTGAAAGCCAACCAAACCTATTTGTTTGTGGAAAAAAAGCTCATAATGCTCCAAATGATGTATATCTGTGGAGAAACTCCCAGCATTCAAGAAAAAGAGCCAATCTGCTCATTGGTTGTGAGCGTTGGATGTTTTTTGTGCTTTATTTGAGCCAAACGCTACAAACTGTTTATGAGTTTTTGCCAGATTGTGTTGGTGACGGTTGAGATGGTATTTCAGCCTTTAGTTTCGAGTGTTTTGGTCGGTCCCCATTGAAAGACAGAGGAGTCTTGTCTTATAGGGCTGGAAATAACTGCCCGGCGGCGTTGCAACGACGGCTGCCGAGTGAACAGACGTTCCTATGAGGACTTTTATCCTATAAGGACCGCTGTTCTGAGGATGAGATAGAGTCACTACCTTATTGGGTCTCGTCGTTGTTTCCACACTGAAACTCTTAAAAGTTTTGTGAAACCTTCTTTTCCAAGGACTTCAAACGGATGAAAATGCTTTTTGGGAAATCACTGATTAACATACTAATACTATAAAATACTATTCGGAATTACTTTAATTGGAAATTGATCTCTCATATTTATTAAATTTCATTTTGTTTATTTATTTTTTTCGCTTCCGGTGGCTCCCCTACATGTACATTTCTTCTTTTTAGCTACTTACTACAGACTAAAAGAAGCTAACTGAACTCCGTTTGGGTTAAAATGAGATCTTCTCTTTAGTATTTGTGGTGAATCCAGGTGCTGTGGAGGTCACTGTGTCTGAGGTGAGGCAGGTCGAGGCTGATTTCCTGGAAAAAGCACGGCGGGTTCACAGCAGTGATCTTTATCAGAGCAACTCTAATGGCATCCTCTCCACACAGATGGCTCGGTCTGATACAGCGCTTTACACAAAGCTGAGAGACCAGCGCTCCTTCACCACCGCGCCGCCGCTGCCGCTGCACCTTCAGGTTCACAGGTAATGCAGACTTGATCAAAGGATCGAGCGAACATGCTAACCTCGCTGACACTGACCGGACGCTGTGATTTACCTTTCAGCCTTTCTGACTCACCTGTGTCTGTAAATCACGGTGCCGAAACTGGACAGACAGACAAACAGACAGACAAACAGACAGACAGACAGATAGACAGACAGACAGACAGAAATACAGATAGATAGACAGACAGACAAACAGACAGACAGACAGACAAATAGGCAGACAGACAGATAGACAGATAGACAGATAGATAGATAGATAGATAGATAGATAGACAGACAGACAGACAGACAGACAGACAGATAAACAGACAGACAGGCAGATAGATGGATAGATAGATACATAGAGATAGACAGACAGACAGACAGATAGATAGATAGATAGATAGATAGATAGATAGATAGATAGATAGATAGATAGATAGATAGAGAGAGAGAGAGACAGACAGACAGACAGACAGATAAACAGACAGACAGGCAGATAGATGGATAGATAGATACATAGAGATAGACAGACAGACAGACAGATAGATAGATAGATAGATAGACAGACAGATAGATAGATAGATAGATAGATAGATAGATAGATAGATAAAATGGTTCTAAATGGTTTAAAGGGTTCTGTACATCATGAAAGGGTTCTTCAGATTGATGGAGAAAGTGCTGTAGATGGTTCTCTCTGAAAAAGGTTCTATACAGCACCCAAAGGGGTTCTTCTATTGTTATGATGTCAAGCTTGTAATAATAGAAGAACCCCTTTGGGTGCTGTATAGAACCATTTTCAGAGAGAACCATCTACAGCACTTTCTCCATCAATCTGAAGAAGCCTTTCATGATGCACAGAACCCGTCAATCATGCAGACTGTTCATATAGAACCATTTTCTTTACTAAAGAACCCTGATTTTTAAGAGTGCAGTAGTAAGTAGTGAAAGGAGTGTTAGAGGTATTAATATTATTATTAGTAATATTAGAAATACCAGCTGCTCTACTAGCAGTGGGCATATTACTGTCATTGCTATTCTAATTATTACTGAACACACATTGCTGCTAAATGTATATTTAAACATGTCCCTTCTATTAATGCTTGAATCTGCATGAATGGCTTTACTAAGCGCTGTGATTGGCCCAGTGAGCCCCATCCGCAGGTATGATTAAACTCCGCTGGGCGCTGCTCTCCCTCACAGTTACAGTTCTAAATAAACCCAGCAGCCGACGGAGGGAAAATGTTTGCTGTTCCCAAAAGGAAACGTATCCCGTTGCCGTGGAAGCAGATTTGTTTAATTACAAACAAAAGCAGTAAGTGGTGAAATCGGCCTTTATGATCAGCCTCCCCTCTCCGACTCGGCCGAAAAACGAGGCAGCAGGAAAAGCTGCTTAAATTACTCTCACTATAAACCCGAGGAAACCTGGCAGAGAGCGGCTGGCATGGCGTCCGGCCGAGGGTGGAGGAAGGCCTTTGGATCCTTCTCTTCTTTGTGCAAGCTTACATTCATAAACTGTTATAAACTGACTTTATGACCATCATTTTTTCCAAACGTGCTCTGCGTTCGACATGCCACCATATCCAGTTTACAGCGTGTCAACAGCAGCTCTGGTTTACAGTTCGGCTTCAAACACATACTGAAGTTCTGCAATAAGTCAGGAAAGAGAAACGTTGAGATCAGCTCAGTGTAGATGGTCAGTCCAGGTGCAGTGATTCACAGTGAAATATTTCAATAAATCCATGTAAAACGAAAGAACATTTTGGGTGGAATGTTTTTCCAGGCTATAAATACACCCAAACTGGTCAGACTAAACATGCAGCTTTGTTTTTAAGCCAAAAATGATCATAATGATGGTCATTTATTTTTCTAGTTATGTAACCTTTAATTTAGCCAGGCAGGCCATTAAGTATGAATACTTATTTATAATTGTAGCCTGGCAAGCACCAAAAACACTTGTAGAGAAAAACGAGACAAAGAAGGAAAAAGAAAAGCCGAGCAACTACTTAACACATACCTGGAATACCATAGAAACAGTCTAGCAATGCTTTATGAACTATCAGGAATACTATAGGAACAGCCTAGCAACTCTTTAGCAACTACCTGGAATACCACAGGAACGTCCTAGTAACTCTTTAGCAGCTACCTGGAGTACCATAGGAACAGCCTGGCAACTCTTTAGCACCTACCTGGAATACCATAGGAACAGCCTCGCAACTCTTTAGCAACTACCTGGAATACCATAGGAACAGTCTAGCAATGCTTTATGAACTATCTGAAATACTATAGGAACAGCCTAACAACACTTTCGCAACTACCTGGAGTACCACAGAAACAGCCTTGCAATGCCATAGCAACTACCTGGAGTACCGTAGGAACAGCCTAGCAACACTTTAGAAACTACCTGGAATACCTTAGGACCGGTTAGCAACACTTAACAACTACCTGCATTACCATAGAAACGGCCTAGCAATGCTTTAGCAACTACCTGCAATACCACAGAAACGGCCTAGCAATGCTTTAGCAACTACCTGCAATACCACAGAAATGGCCTAGCAATGCTTTAGCAACTATCTGCAATACCATAGGAACAGACTAGCAACTACTTGGAATACCACAGAAACAGCCTAGCAATGACTTTGCAACTACCATGAATACCATAGGAATGGCCTAGAATTGTAAGTCGCTCTGGATAAGAGCGTCAGCCAAATGCCATAAATATAAATGTAAATGTACCAGGAATACCAGAGGAATAGCCTGGCAACCACCTGGGATAGAATAGCAACAGCCTTGCATCACTGTAGCAACCACCTGAAACACCACAGGAATGGCCTAGTAACACGTTAGCAACTACCTGGAATACCATACCAATGGCCTAGCAACACCTTAGCAACCACCTGGGATACCATACCAATGGCCTAGCAACACCTCAGCAACCACCTGGGATACCATACCAATGGCCTAGCAACACCTCAGCAACCACCTCGGATACCATACCAATGGCCTAGCAACACCTCAGCAACCACCTGGGATACCATACCAATGGCCTAGCAACACCTCAGCAACCACTTGGGATACCATACCAATGGCCTAGCAACACCTCAGCAACCACCTGGGATACCATACCAATGGCTTAGCAATACCTCAGCAACCACCTGGGATAGAATAGCAACAGCCTTGCATCACCTCAGCAACCACCAAGAGCACCATAGGAACAGACTAGCAATGCTTTGGCAACCACCTGAGATATTTCTGTGGAAACATAAAGGCACTAATCAGACATGAAGCCATGATAAAAACATCTTGTATCTGGAGAGCTGAAGAACAGCTTGCTAATCACAAAAACAACAAAACGAGCATCGTAAAAACTGCAATTAAACAACTACGACATGACAGACCATAACGAGGACAACGCAGCACACGGACTGTATGTTCTCCCAGACGACAGCTGGTGGATGCTGACGTGGTTTAATACACCATAAAATCTTGTGAAACAGCATATATCATATTCCCAAATCCATCCGCCTCTGCGCGCATTATAGTTTTATAGGCAATCGTAAGTTTCTGATTTAAATGTGGCAAAAATCTGAGACTGAGACTCTGCAGTTCATCGAGCTCTGAGTCTGAAAACGCTTCTAAAATGATCTGGAGTCATTTCAGGTGACAGTGACTCAGCACTGCTATTGGGTCACTTTTAGATGTTTACATTAAAGCCCGAACCTTAGAATAATATGCATTAGTGTCATAAAACATTTTCCCAAACAAAATGTGAACACACACACACACACACACACACACTCACACACATGTTGGTATTTGTTAACATCTGTATTTGTCAATGTAATTTAAATGGTAGAGAATGTCAGTTGGTGCGACCACACTGATAAAATTCATTTTAAAGCTTTTCATTACTACAGAAAATATTCAGACACTGGCCTTTGCACTTGGACATATATACAAACCTTTGTCCCCAAACTCAAAGCTATAGTTTTCTCCAAATATATAAACATTATTATAATAATAACTACACAAGTCCACGGCTCCCCATGGCCACACCGTATGACTTGGCAGCCTAACTACGACTTAAAAATGATAAAACGTTGTTATATTTGTAAAAGCACTGTTGACCTTGGTCATTTGGGGTCGTCTCTACGGTGCAATACGCTGACCATTGTTTATTAAAAGCATGTCAAAATAAAAGTCCTTTGTTTTCGGTTGTGTGACGTTTGAGAAACTCAGAATTGGGGAACAAATGTTTTGAGCCCATCCGTGCAGTGAAACACCCACATACCCTATTGGACACACACACTAGGGGGCAGTGAGCGCACTTGCCCGGAGCAGCAGGCAGCCCTATCCACAGCGCCCAGGGAGCAATTGGGGGTTAGGTGTCTTGCCCAAGGGCACTTCAGTCACATGCCGTCAGCAAGGAGGCTCGAACTGGCAACCTTCCGGTCAGAGTGGTTCTTCATGTGTTGAAATCAAGAATAAACAGAACCTTTTTGAAAAGGGTTCTATTTAGCCCCAGAACCGTTCTTTTTTATTGTTACAATGTCGAGCAAACACTTTAACAAGACGGTTCTTCCAGGGTTCTTTAGTAAAGAAAATGGTTCATATAGAACCATGACCACTCAAAGAACCATTTGCATGCATATAAAGGTTTCTTTGCATGCTGAAATGGTTCGTCGGATTGATGGAGAATGTGCTGTATATGGTTCTATATAGCACCAAAAAGGGTTCTTGTATTGTTACAAACTTGACATCATAACAATAGTAGATCCTTTGGGGTTCTATATAGATCCATTTTCAAAGAGGCTCTACATACAATCATACACAACACATTCTCCATCAATCTGAAGAACCATTTTACCATGCAGAGAACACTTTATATGCATGCAAATGGTTCTTTGAGAGTTCCTGGCTCTACACTATATTTCCAAAGGTGTTCTATGGGGTTGAGGTCAGGACTCTGTGCAGGCCAGTCAAGTTCTTCCACACCAAACTGGCTCATCCGTGTCTTTATGGACCTGCTTTGTGCACTGGTGCCCAGTCATGTTGGAACAGGAAGGGGCCGTCCCCAAACTGTTTCCACAAAGTTGGGAGCATGAAATTGTCCAAAATCTCTTGGTGCTGAAGCTTTAAGAGTTCCTTTCACTGGAACTAAGGGGCCGAGCCCAACTCCTGAAACACACCCCCACACCATGATCCCCCCTCCACCAAACTTTACACTCGGCACAATGCAGTCAGACAAGTACCGTCTCCTGGCAACCGCCAAACCCAGACTCGTCCATCAGATTTCCAGATGGAGAAGCGTGATTGGTCACTCCAGAGAACTCGTCTCCACTGCTCTAGAGTCCAGTGGCGGCGCTTTACACCACTGCATTCCACGCTTTGCATTGCGCTCGGTGATGTAAGGCTTGGATGCAGCTGCTCGGCCATGGAAACCCATTCCATGAAGCTCTCTACGCTGTTCTTGAGCTGATCTGAAGGCCACATGAAGTTTGGGGGTCTGTAGTGATTGACTCTGCAGAAAGTCGGTGACCTCTGCGCACTATGCCCCTCAGCATCCGCTGACCGCTCTGTCATTTTACGTGGCCGACCACTTCGTGGCTGAGCTGCTGTCGTTCCCAATCGCTTCCACTTTGTTATAATCCCACTGACAGTGGACTGTGGAATATTTAGTAGTGAGGAAATTTCACGACTGGACTTGCTGCACAGGTGGCGTCCGATCACAGCACCACGCTGGAATTCACTGAGCTCCTGAGAGCGACCCATTCTTTCAATAATGTCTGTAGAAGCAGTCTGCAGGCCTAGGGGCTCGGCTTTATACACCTGTGGCCACGGAAGTGACTGGAACACTTGGATTCAATTATTTGGATGGGTGACTGAATTGTCTTTACCAAAGAACCCTGAAAGAACCATCTTTTATGACTTATGGTTGCGCTGCCTGACTTTGGGAGGCATCTCAGTCGGTGGCCGTTCTTCCGTCTCCTGTCGCCGCGGTTTTCTGACTCACGTTGGGATATTTTTAGGTGCTAGGCGCCCTGAGTGCGCATATCCGAGCTGCACTATTGTGAACAAAGGAGGTTTTAACCCGACACTCTGAACAAGCGCTCCGGGCCGTGTTGGAGCAGCACCCCAGAGCGCCCGCACCTTCCATCTGGAGCTGAATCAGGTAAGACTTGGCAGGAGCCGCTCGCTCAGATCCCTTCACTTAGCATAGCAGAGCTCTGTAAGCAACTGTCAATCACATTTACGGCGCCAACTGTGGAGGAGAACCGTTTTCTCTTCGGGAACGCTTAAAGCTTAAATTGGTTTAGTCAGAGACACTTTGATCTCCTCTCCCCGTCGTGATGAGCGCTCTCGAGAGAAAAGAAAGAAAAAAAGGCATCAAAAACCCCAGAGAGCGCTTTCGCCCGCAGAGGGGATGCATGCTGCATCATGCCGCTCGGCCATGGAGGAGCGCCTGAGTCTCCAGATCGGGACTGCAGATAGAGAGGGGGGTGGGGGGCATGGGGGGGGCATGAGGGGGGCATGAGGGGGGCTCAGGCCAATAAATCAGCCTTAGATAAATCTACATCACCTCACTCCTCCTTTAGTCCCCTGAGGTTCTGATTCCCTCAGCTGATCTGATCCGAGAGCTCTCAGCTGGCCCAGCATGTGTTTCTGCACTGAACATCCCATCGACTCCGTACACCTTCCTTCTCCTTCTTTGTGTGTGTGTGTGTGAATGTGTGTGTGTGTGAGAGAGTGTGAGAGTGTGTGTGTGTGTGTGTGAGAGAGAGTGTGAGAGTGTGTGTGTGAGAGAGAGAGAGTGTGTGTGTGTGTGTGTGTGTGTGTGTGTGTGTGTGTGTGTGTGTGTGTGTGTACGGTAAGGGTGGGCTTAGGTGGGTTTGCATCAGATGCCCTGCAGTCTTTGAATCATCCACACAGAGCCATGAAGCCAGCAGCCTTCATAATAACACTGACAACAAACAGCCCCACCTACTGGACAAACACAGGAACACAGCAATACACCAGCAAAAACAACAGGGAACTGGAAGCAATGCTCTCTCTCTCTTTTCTCTCTCTCTCTCTCTCTCTCTCTCTCTCTCTCTCTCTCTCTCTCTTTTCTCTCTCTCTCTCTCTCTCTCTTTTCTCTCTCTCTCTTTTCTCTCTCTCTCTCTCTCTCTTTTTCTCTTTGTCTCTCTTTCGCTCTCTCTCTCTTTTATCTCTCTCTCTCTCCCTCTCTCTCTCATTTTCTCTCTCTCTCTCTCTTTTATCTCTCTCTCTCTCCCTCTCTCTCTTGTTTTTTCTCTCTCTCTCTCTCTACCGTCTCTTTCTCCACCCTATCGCTCTCTCTTCTCTTCTTTGTCCTGGAATGACCCCTCTTTTCTGTGCAGTCTCTGTTCTTCTCTCTTTTTCTCATTTTTCTCTTTCTTCTTTTCTCTTCTCATTTCTTCTATCTTCTCTTCTCTTTTATTCCCATAACTTTTCCGGGTTATTTTACTTTTGCCTCATTTCTTGTGTTCATCTGTCATTTTGTCTTCTCTTTTATCGTTTTTCTCATCTCTCCTTCTCTTTTCTTTCCTGTCCTTCTCTTCTCTTCTCTTCTCTTCTCTTCTCTTCTCTTCTCTTCTCTTCTCTTCTCTTCTTAAATGACCCCATCCAGCCTTTATTTCCCTCTTTCCGTCCAGCGTCTCAGGACTGGATGTTCTACTTTCTGATTGAGCGAGAGATGAAAGAGTGCATGCTGGATGGTTGCCGTGGCGATCAGCTGCCGTTCTAACTGTGAAAATGGTCTCAGGTTAGTGATCTGATAGCGTGAGTGAGTCTGGAAACATTTACAGAAACGTTCTGTGGAAGAAAACAGCGGAGCAGCAGCTCTCCAGTGTCTGGCTGCAGCGGCCAGTCTGTTCTTACAGTAAACCAAATATGCCCAAAATAGGCTCAGCTGCAGCGCCGGGTATTCATTTAAAGAGGGCTGGACGCGGGTGCTGCGAGCAAACAACCGGCCAGCTCTCCAAAACACTTAACCAGCATGGCCTGCACTTTCCCTGGACACTTTATTAGAAACCCCACCCTTGGAGCTTCACCTTGGTGGATGTTTCTAATAAAGTGGCCAGTTAGAGAAAGCACAATGTAGGTGTTTCTAATAAAGTGGCCAGTTAGTGGAAGCACAATGTAGGTGTTTCTAATAAAGCGGCCAGTGAGTGGAAGCACAAGGTGGGTGTTTCTAATAAAGTGTCCGGTTAGTGGAAGCACAATGTAGGTGTTTCTAATAAAGTGGCCAGTTAGTGGAAGCACAAGGTGGGTGTTTCTAATAAAGTGTCCGGTTAGTGGAAGCACAATGTAGGTGTTTCTAATAAAGTGGCCAGTTAGTGGAAGCACAATGTAGGTGTTTCTAATAAAGCGGCCAGTGAGTGGAAGCACAAGGTGGGTGTTTCTAATAAAGTGTCCGGTTAGTGGAAGCACAAGGTGGGTGTTTCTAATAAAGTGGCCAGTTAGTGGAAGCACAAGGTGGGTGTTTCTAATAAAGTGGCCAGTGAGTGGAAGCACAAGGTGGGTGTTTCTAATAAAGTGGCCAGTTATTGGAAGCACAAGGTGGGTGTTTCTAATAAAGTGGCCAGTGAGTGTAAGTTGGAGGTGGTCAGTCTCTCTGAATCATATAGGCCTCTAAACCTGATCTGTGTGTTTCTCTAATGTGTGGCAGATGTTATTGTGTCCTTTCATAGCCATTCTGGACTATGTGTGTGTGTGTGTGTGTGTGTGTGTGTGTTTGTGTGTGTTTGCTCATAGCTTTTTCCATGACTCCTTCTGTCTATCTACTTGTCTTTCTTTCTCTCTCTCTCTCTCTCTCTCTCTCTCTCTCTCTCTCTCTCTCTTCAGGCGTGCACTGAATGTTTGGAGGGCCGATGCGCCCCCCCCCCCCCCACCCCCCCACCCTGCTCGTCCACTCCATCTCTCCCTCTTGAGCGCTTTTTCCTGAAACTGAGGGATTATTAGCGGCGGATTTGAAAGAGCGAGCGGAGGAGTGAGTTATGGCTGCTGTCAGAGAGAATGGGAAAGAGAGGGAGAGGGGGAGCAAGAGAGGGATGGAAAAGGGGTCGGAGGGTTTGCACTGTAGTCCTGCCAATCCTGGGATTTTATCATACCTCAGGAATTATTCGTTTGCTCTCGTCTGAAGGAAGCGTTCCACGGGGCCGTTGCCTCATCACGACGACGGATCACAATAAAACCTGACACCTTCGTTTGTTTATCCAGCGCTTTGGAGACATTTGGATCTACAGGCTAATGTAGCTAAAAAGCAGTGGAAGCCTATAGTCACCAGGTTAGCGCTGCATCTTAATAGACTTGATCTTGTGGCTTCTGACACAGCGTGACTCGCTGTTATTAATGGGCTGAAGACAGAAGTCCAGTTTCTTGATGGCTGCTATGTACACTTTATGGCCAAAAGTATACGGACACCTGACCATCACACTTATATGAGCTCGTTGGACGTCCTGTTCCAAAGCCACGGGTGTTAAAATGGAGTCGCCCCCTTTGCGGCTCCAACAGCTTCCACTCTTCTGGGAAGCTTTCCACAAGATTTTGGAGTGTATATGTGGGAGTTTGTGCCCATTTAGTCTAAAGAGCATTTGTGAGGTCAGACACTGATTTTCTGGCTCACAATCTCCATTCTAGCTCAACCCAAAGGTGTTCAGCGGGGTTGAGGGCAGGATCCTGTGCAGGCCACTGGAGTTCCTCCATACCAAACTCATCAAACCTCGTCTTTATGGAGCCGCTTTGTGCACAGGGTTTCGGTCACGCTGGAATGGGAAAGGCTCTTCCCCTAACTGCTTTACACCGCTCCATGCCGACACTCGACACATAGTGATCTTAAGCTTGTGTGCAGCTGCTCAGCTGCTTCAGCACTCAGTGGCCCTGCTCTATGAGTTTGTGTCGTCGACCGCTTTGTGGCTGAGCTGTTGTTTCTCCTAGACACTTTCATTCACAATAATAGCACTTACAGTTGTCTAGAGCAGCTCTAACTTTCCCAGATTGACTATGCCAGTGCCACATTTAAAGTCTCTGAGCTTTTTTTTTATTATATCATCGCAATCACGCAAAAACCCAGCATTTTTGTATCTCGTGACTGTTTCATGATGAGTGGATTATAAGACATGTAAAAATGTAAAGTCATCATTTTTGCCAGTATTGATATGTTGTGTTTGGGATGCTGGTGTGCTGGTCAACCAGCGCCGGACCAGCATGAAACCAGCTTAGACCAGCTTAGATCATGGACTTCATGATAGTCTAGGTTTGCCTGGTAGCTTTTAGCTTGTTGTCCTCCTCATCTGATGAGTCATTACTGTCGTTTGACTAATTCTCTCCATTGCAGTGATGCTGTGAAGATGGTTTCTGCAGTTATATTTCTGCAGTAGGATATATTTAGCTTTCTAGCAAAAACGTTAACTATCTGCCCTCCATCTGCTGTCAAAAAACCCACCACAAAACACTTCCCACCTACACGGGGGTTTTGATAGCCTTCCAACTGGAGGATCTCACTCTAGAGACTGCAGAAGCACCACTACGACCGGGTGGGCATGTGCACCACAGATTATGATGAATGTAAAGTGGAACTGTGTTTAAAGTAGCACAACATTTATGAGGGCAGAGAATGTGAGGTGGAACTTCACTTAAGGTGGCACCTAAATTAAGGCAGAACTCGATTTAGGGTAGCACTAAATTTAAGGTGGCACGGAATTTAAGGTAGAACTGCATTTCAGGCAGCACTAAATTTAAGGTGGCACGGAATTTAAGGTGGAACTCCTTTTAAGGTAGCGCTAAATGGAAGGTAGCAATGGATATCCCTTGCTTCTGGCATTCACAAGCTGCTAAGACAATATAAGATCCGCTGGCTGGATCTGCTGGATTAGCCGAAGGTTGGGATTAAACCATAAGAACATGCTATTGTTGCAAATATGTGGTCTACATGGTTTACAGTTGATGGAAATGGGGAAATGAATGATTACAAAGCCTTGCTGTTCTAAATGTCTATTTTCTGGTTGGCTTTGTCCAGCCAGCCAGCCAGCCAGCCATACCTACCGGGTTTGCTAACAGTTAGCCGTGATATTTGTTAGGCACGCTAGGCAACTGTTTAAACATTTCTGACAACATTACTTAACGTTCATGATATTATTATCGTTGTTTATGCAGTCTTTTTTCCGATCGAGTTAGCAATTACTGTTCAGGCCAATGCTGACATTATGGCAAGCATCTTTGAAGTTTTTGGATGCTAGCAACATCAATGAGCGAGGGCTTGGAGGCCCACATGTGGTTTGAGTTTTCAGAGGATCTGAGGCTCAGGTTTTACAAAGCCTTCAGTCAGCACTGGGAAAGAGAGAGAGGCAGCGAGAGGGAGGGAGGAATGGAGAGAGGCGTGTATTTGTGTGTTGTCATTCACAGAGTGGGAATGCAGCCTTCATGTCTGGTGTTTAGTGTTTTAGCGCAGGGGTCGCAACCCAAATGTTTAAAAGAGCCATTCTGGCAAGTGTCGACAAAAATCGAACCGCCTTGGGAGCCCCAACATTTCACGTCCACTTCATGGAAGTGACGCTTCACCGTCTTGGCAGTAAATATGTCTCAGTGTGCACTAACATGCTAATAAAGGCTAACAAACATAATAGAAACGAAAACCGCAGACTTTGCTCTGCTTTGAGCTTCAGCTCAGCTATAGCTGCTTTTATCGCATCTCCAGCAGGAAACTTTTCCGCAACTCTTTCTCTCAACGTTCGACGTTTTACGAGGCAGAAGTCGCTTCTCATTCGCCAGATTCTTGTTCGAAGTTTCCCGTTCCACCTTAAACGGTGCCTGAAGAGCCAGAATGTAACTGCCGCACCTTTTGGTTGAATGTGAAAATTCGAACGCGAAGCTGGAAAATGAGAAACTTCAGCTTCACGACTTTTTAGTGTTTCAGTTTCTCACTACAGATTAAACGTATCAGGAAACCAGCTGGAGTGACTATAAACACTAATCCGTCCATTCGTCTCCAGATTATCGACGTCCGTCTTAAATCTCTCTCTTTGCCGTTTCGTAGCTACTAGCTGGGCGAGACTGTCGTCTGTGTTGCTATGGTGACCAGCCGTCTGCGCTGATCTTCAGGGTTAAAGGGTGAATCAGCAGTTCTACATTAACTCCAGCGTTTAAGACCATTTACTGTTAAACTGTGTTGAAGGATCAGCAGAGCTTTATTTTACTGTAGAGGAGGATTATTTTATTACTACCACAACAGGACAGGAAAAGAGCCGAATGTTCTCGGCCCGTGGTTTAGTGTATAAACTAGTGTATACTGGTTTACTGTATGCACTATAGTAGGCGGAGATCCATCACTATTACAGCTAGGCTTTCAGCTCCATGTCAAAACTTTGTCAAAACACACCTGTAGAACTATGCTAATTTCTATTAGCACCCAATGGGATTCTACTACTATGTTAATGCTAAGCTAAAGGCAGTTCATATAAACATTTCTGGCTGTTCTAGATTAAATACAGACATTAGACGTTTGTAAAAGTCATTTCTTATGTTTTCTCTGAGCTTGTTTTAGTTTTACTGTGACATTTTTAGTAAAGACCTTTACATAAAGCTGCCACCACTGTTTTACATTCCTAACAACTAATCGGAACACTGCATAGACTATGGCTTGTTTTCACAATGAGAGATGTATCTAGAACTTCCAGAAGGCACATAGTTATGTTTCATCTTGAAATTGGTGCTATTGAAAAATAGTGAATGGTTGATCCCCCTTCACTTCCTAATTATATTGGCAGTTAATCTGATGTGTATGGCCTTCAGTCCATGGGAGAGCTCGCTCAGCGGAACCTACCTACTGTGTGTGTGTGTGTGTGTGTGTGTGTGTGTGTGTGTTATTTTTAGCGAGCTGGGAATGTTTGGGTATTTTCTGTTTTTGACTTCCATCATCTGTTCCTGATTACAGTCACCTCTACAGGCATGAGCTATGGAGCACACACACACACACACACACACACACACACACACACACACACACACACACACACACACACACAAAGACACACACACAAAGACACAGACACACACACACACACTTACACACACACACACTTACACACACACACACACACAAAGACACAGACACACACACACACTTACACACAGACAGACACACACACACACACACACACACACACACAAAGACACACAGACACATACACACACAGACACTTAGACAAAGACACACACACACACACACACACACACACACAGCTGTATGCTGACCAGTGTAGCTAAGGTTATCTTATATAGTGGCTGTATGCTGACCAGTGTAGCTAAGGTTATCTTATATAGTGGCTGTATGCTGACCAGTGTAGCTAAGGTTATCTTATATAGTGGCTGTATGCTGACCAGTGTAGCTAAGGTTATCTTATATAGTGGCTGTATGCTGACCAGTGTAGCTAAGGTTATCTTATATAGTGGCTGTATGCTGACCAGTGTAGCTAAGGTTATCTTATATAGTGGCTGTATGCTGACCAGTGCAGCTAAGGTTATCTTATATAGTGGCTGTATGCTGACCAGTGTAGCTATGGTTATCTTATATAGTGGCTGTATGCTGACCGGTGCAGCTATGGTTATCTTATATAGTGGCTGTATGCTGACCGGTGTAGCTAAGGTTATCTTATATAGTGGCTGTATGCTGACCAGTGTAGCTATGGTTATCTTATTTAGTGGCTGTATGCTGACCAGTGTAGCTAAGGTTATCTTATATAGTGGCTGTATGCTGACCGGTGTAGCTAAGGTTATCTTATATAGTGGCTGTATGCTGACCAGTGTAGCTAAGGTTATCTTATATAGTGGCTGTATGCTGACCAGTGTAGCTATGGTTATCTTATATAGTGGCTGTATGCTGACCGGTGTAGCTAAGGTTATCTTATATAGTGGCTGTATCCTGACCAGTGTAGCTAAGGTTATCTTATATAGTGGCTGTATGCTGACCAGTGTAGCTATGGTTATCTTATATAGTGGCTGTATGCTGACCAGTGTAGCTATGGTTATCTTATATAGTGGCTGTATGCTGACCAGTGTAGCTAAGGTTATCTTATATAGTGGCTGTATGCTGACCGGTGTAGCTAAGGTTATCTTATATAGTGGCTGTATGCTGACCAGTGTAGCTATGGTTATCTTATTTAGTGGCTGTATGCTGACCAGTGTAGCTAAGGTTATCTTATATAGTGGCTGTATGCTGACCGGTGTAGCTAAGGTTATCTTATATAGTGGCTGTATGCTGACCAGTGTAGCTAAGGTTATCTTATATAGTGGCTGTATGCTGACCAGTGTAGCTATGGTTATCTTATATAGTGGCTGTATGCTGACCGGTGTAGCTAAGGTTATCTTATATAGTGGCTGTATCCTGACCAGTGTAGCTAAGGTTATCTTATATAGTGGCTGTATGCTGACCAGTGTAGCTATGGTTATCTTATATAGTGGCTGTATGCTGACCAGTGTAGCTATGGTTATCTTATATAGTGGCTGTATGCTGACCAGTGTAGCTAAGGTTATCTTATATAGTGGCTGTATGCTGACCGGTGTAGCTAAGGTTATCTTATATAGTGGCTGTATGCTGACCAGTGTAGCTAAGGCTATCTTATATAGTGGCTGTATGCTGACCAGTGTAGCTAAGGTTATCTTATATAGTGGCTGTATGCTGACCGGTGCAGCTATGGTTATCTTATATAGTGGCTGTATGCTGACCGGTGTAGCTAAGGTTATCTTATATAGTGGCTGTATGCTGACCAGTGTAGCTATGGTTATCTTATTTAGTGGCTGTATGCTGACCAGTGTAGCTAAGGTTATCTTATATAGTGGCTGTATGCTGACCGGTGTAGCTAAGGTTATCTTATATAGTGGCTGTATGCTGACCAGTGTAGCTAAGGTTATCTTATATAGTGGCTGTATGCTGACCAGTGTAGCTATGGTTATCTTATATAGTGGCTGTATGCTGACCGGTGTAGCTAAGGTTATCTTATATAGTGGCTGTATCCTGACCAGTGTAGCTAAGGTTATCTTATATAGTGGCTGTATGCTGACCAGTGTAGCTATGGTTATCTTATATAGTGGCTGTATGCTGACCAGTGTAGCTATGGTTATCTTATATAGTGGCTGTATGCTGACCAGTGTAGCTAAGGTTATCTTATATAGTGGCTGTATGCTGACCGGTGTAGCTAAGGTTATCTTATATAGTGGCTGTATGCTGACCAGTGTAGCTAAGGCTATCTTATATAGTGGCTGTATGCTGACCAGTGTAGCTAAGGTTATCTTATATAGTGGCTGTATGCTGACCGGTGTAGCTATGGTTATCTTATATAGTGGCTGTATGCTGACCAGTGTAGTTAAGGTTATCTTATATAGTGGCTGTATGCTGACCAGTGTAGCTATGGTTATCTTATATAGTGGCTGTATGCTGACCAGTTTAGCTATGGTTATCTTATATAGTGGCTGTATGCTGACCAGTTTAGCTATGGTTATCTTATATAGTGGCCGTATGCTGACCAGTGTAGCTAAGGTTATCTTATATAGTGGCCGTATGCTGACCAGTGCAGCTAAGGTTATCTTATATAGTGGCCGTATGCTGACCAGTGTAGCTAAGGTTATCTTATATAGTGGCTGTATGCTGACCAGTGTAGCTAAGGTTATCTTATATAGTGGCTGTATGCTGACCAGTGCAGCTATGGTTATCTTATATAGTGGCTGTATGCTGACCAGTGTAGCTATGGTTATCTTATATAGTGGCTGTATGCTGACCAGTGCAGCTATGGTTATCTTATATAGTGGCTGTATGCTGACCGGTGTAGCTATGGTTATCTTATATAGTGGCTGTATGCTGACCAGTGTAGCTAAGGTTATCTTATATAGTGGCTGTATGCTGACCGGTGTAGCTAAGGTTATCTTATATAGTGGCTGTATGCTGACCAGTGCAGCTATGGTTATCTTATATAGTGGCTGTATGCTGACCAGTGTAGCTATGGTTATCTTATATAGTGGCTGTATGCTGACCAGTGTAGCTAAGGTTATCTTATATAGTGGCTGTATGCTGACCGGTGTAGCTAAGGTTATCTTATATAGTGGCTGTATGCTGACCAGTGTAGCTAAGGCTATCTTATATAGTGGCTGTATGCTGACCAGTGTAGCTAAGGTTATCTTATATAGTGGCTGTATGCTGACCGGTGTAGCTATGGTTATCTTATATAGTGGCTGTATGCTGACCAGTGTAGTTAAGGTTATCTTATATAGTGGCTGTATGCTGACCAGTGTAGCTATGGTTATCTTATATAGTGGCTGTATGCTGACCAGTTTAGCTATGGTTATCTTATATAGTGGCCGTATGCTGACCAGTGTAGCTAAGGTTATCTTATATAGTGGCCGTATGCTGACCAGTGCAGCTATGGTTATCTTATATAGTGGCCGTATGCTGACCAGTGCAGCTATGGTTATCTTATATAGTGGCTGTATGCTGACCAGTGTAGTTAAGGTTATCTTATATAGTGGCTGTATGCTGACCAGTGTAGCTATGGTTATCTTATATAGTGGCTGTATGCTGACCAGTTTAGCTATGGTTATCTTATATAGTGGCTGTATGCTGACCAGTGTAGCTAAGGTTATCTTATATAGTGGCTGTATGCTGACCAGTGTAGCTATGGTTATCTTATATAGTGGCTGTATGCTGACCAGTGTAGCTAAGGTTATCTTATATAGTGGCTGTATGCTGACCAGTGTAGCTAAGGTTATCTTATATAGTGGCTGTATGCTGACCAGTGTAGCTATGGTTATCTTATATAGTGGCTGTATGCTGACCAGTGTAGCTAAGGTTATCTTATATAGTGGCTGTATGCTGACCAGTGTAGCTAAGGTTATCTTATATAGTGGCTGTATGCTGACCAGTGCAGCTATGGTTATCTTATATAGTGGCTGTATGCTGACAAGTGTAGCTAAGGTTATCTTATATAGTGGCTGTATGCTGACCAGTGTAGCTAAGGTTATCTTATATAGTGGCTGTATGCTGACCAGTGTAGCTAAGGTTATCTTATATAGTGGCTGTATGCTGACCAGTGTAGCTAAGGTTATCTTATATAGTGGCTGTATGCTGACCGGTGTAGCTAAGGTTATCTTATATAGTGGCTGTATGCTGACCAGTGTAGCTAAGGTTATCTTATATAGTGGCTGTATGCTGACCAGTGCAGCTATGGTTATCTTATATAGTGGTTGTATGCTGACCAGTGTAGCTAAGGTTATCTTATATAGTGGCTGTATGCTGACCAGTGTAGCTAAGGCTATCTTATATAGTGGCTGTATGCTGACCAGTGTAGCTAAGGTTATCTTATATAGTGGCTGTATGCTGACCGGTGTAGCTAAGGTTATCTTATATAGTGGCCGTATGCTGACCAGTGTAGCTAAGGTTATCTTATATAGTGGCCGTATGCTGACAAGTGTAGCTAAGGTTATCTTATATAGTGGCCGTATGCTGACCAGTGTAGCTATGGTTATCTTATATAGTGGCTGTATGCTGACCAGTGTAGCTAAGGTTATCTTATATAGTGGCCGTATGCTGACCAGTGTAGCTAAGGTTATCTTATATAGTGGCTGTATGCTGACAAGTGTAACTAAGGCTATCTTATATAGTGGCTGTATGCCTGTAACTGTAACCCCCTGCTTCTTTATTCTTTTTTCTTCATCTCTCGCTCCCTTTACTCCTTCATTCATCTCTCTCTCTCTCTCTCTCTCTCTCTCTCTGCTGAGGGTGATATGTTATCCGTCGTCATGATCTCTCCAACTATTCAGGTTTAACAGATGAAGGCTGCGGTTTCGAGGCTGTAGATCACCGGCAGGCGGGCGGTTAGTTTCCCTGCATCGCTGTGATTTTGTTGTCTGGGAACGACGACATTCATTTGAAACTATTTGAATGATTCATCACATACTTTGCTTTCTTTTCTTGGTTTCTCAGAAATGAGTGAGGCCAACTGGACATGCTAAATTGCCCCTTGGCGTGAGTGAATCTGTCTGTCTGTCTGTCTGTCTGTCTGTCTGCCCTGTGACCTGTCCAGGGTGTATCCTGCCCTCCACTGCTGGGTTATGCTCCAGCTCCCCCACGACCCACAACGAAGATATGCAGCACAGAAGTTTATGGGAATGGCGAGTAAACGAGTGGTACACACTGTGCTTAGAGTCGTTAGAGGTCGTTGGGGTGATTTATATTTGGGCTGCTTGGGTTTGGCTGATATGGGACAGGATTTGGACAGGGAGTGTCTGGTCAGAAGGAGTTCTGTGCCAGAGCTGGACAGAAAACGGACAAAAAAGAGGGAAAAATGCAGCTCAGTGTGTTTGGAATGTTCAGGGGTCAGGACCGTTGACTGGTGGGAGATGTGGCTCTGTTTACAGGAGAACAGAGAGGCAGGTACATAGATGAAAAGACAGAGAGAAACATAGATGGACAGACCGCAGGAAAAAAGCTAGAGACAGAGAAGAAGATTACTGGATTAAAATCACTCCACAATTATTACAGTCAGACTGTAAAACTACACACTGCAGATTCATACTGGATTAAAATCTCTCCACAATTATTACAGTCAGACTGTAAAACCACACACTGCAGATTCATACTGGATTAAAATCACTCCACAATTATTACAGTCAGACTGTAAAACTACACACTGCAGATTCATACTGGATTAAAATCTCTCCACAATTATTACAGTCAGACTGTAAAACTACACACTGCAGATTCATACTGGATTAAAATCACTCTACAATTATTACAGTCAGACTGTAAAACTACACACTGCAGATTCATACTGGATTAAAATCACTCTACAATTATTACAGTCAGACTGTAAAACTACACACTGCAGATTCATACTGGATTAAAATCGCTCCACAATTATTACAGTCAGACTGTAAAACTACACACACTGCAGATTCATACTGGATTAAAATCACTCTACAATTATTACAGTCAGACTGTAAAACTACACACTGCAGATTCATACTGGATTAAAATCGCTCCACAATTATTACAGTCAGACTGTAAAACTACACACTGCAGATTCATACTGGATTAAAATCTCTCCACAATTATTACAGTCAGACTGTAAAACTACACACTGCAGATTCATACTGGATTAAAATCGCTCCACAATTATTACAGTCAGACCGTAAAACTACACACTGCAGATTCATACTGGATTAAAATCACTCCACAATTATTACCATCAGACTGTAAAACTACACACTGCAGATTCATACTGGATTAAAATCACTCCACAATTATTACAGTCAGACTGTAAAACTACACACTGCAGATTCATACTGGATTAAAATCACTCCACAATTATTACAGTCAGACTGTAAAACTACACACTGCAGATTCATACTGGATTAAAATCACTCTACAATTCTTACAGTCAGACTGTAAAACTACACACTGCAGATTCATACTGGATTAAAATCGCTCCACAATTATTACAGTCAGACTGTAAAACTACACACTGCAGATTCATACTGGATTAAAATCACTCCACAATTATTACAGACAGACTGTAAAACTACACACTGCAGATTCATACTGGATTAAAATCACTCCACAATTATTACAGTCAGACTGTAAAACTACACACTGCAGATTCATACTGGATTAAAATCGCTCCACAATTATTACAGTCAGACTGTAAAACTAAACGCTGCAGATTCATACTGGATTAACATCACTCCACAATTATTACCGTCAGACTGTAAAACTAAACGCTGCAGATTCATACTGGATTAAAATCGCTCCACAATTATTACAGTCAGACTGTAAAACTACACACTGCAGATTCATACTGGATTAAAATCGCTCCACAATTATTACAGTCAGACTGTAAAACTACACGCTGCAGATTCATACTGGATTAACATCACTCCACAATTATTACCGTCAGACTGTAAAACTAAACGCTGCAGATTCATACTGGATTAAAATCACTCCACAATTATTACAGTCAGACTGTAAAACTACACACTGCAGATTCATACTGGATTAAAATCACTCACAATTATTACAGTCAGACTGTAAAACTACACACTGCAGATTCATACTGGATTAAAATCACTCCACAATTATTACAGTCAGACTGTAGAACTACACACTGCAGATTCATACTGGATTAAAATCACTCCACAATTATTACAGTCAGACTGTAAAACTACATACTGCAGATTCATACTGGATTAAAATCACTCACAATTATTACAGTCAGACTGTAAAACTACACACACTGCAGATTCATACTGGATTAAAATCACTCCACAATTATTACAGTCAGACTGTAAAACTACACACACTGCAGATTCATACTGGATTAAAATCACTCCACAATTATTACAGTCAGACTGTAAAACTACACACTGCAGATTCATACTGGATTAAAATCACTCCACAATTATTACAGTCAGACTGTAAAACTACACACTGCAGATTCATACTGGATTAAAATCACTCCACAATTATTACCGTCAGACTGTAAAACTACACACTGCAGATTCATACTGGATTAAAATCGCTCCACAATTATTACAGTCAGACTGTAAAACTACACACTGCAGATTCATACTGGATTAAAATCGCTCCACAATTATTACAGTCAGACTGTAAAACTACACACTGCAGATTCATACGGGATTAAAATCACTCCACAATTATTACAGTCAGACTGTAAAACTACACACTGCAGATTCATACTGGATTAAAATCACTCCACAATTATTACAGTCAGACTGTAAAACTACACACTGCAGATTCATACGGGATTAAAATCACTCTACAATTATTACAGTCAGACTGTAAAACTACACACTGCAGATTCATACTGGATTAAAATCACTCCACAATTATTACAGTCAGACTGTAAAACTAAACACACAGCAGATTCATACTGGATTAAAATCACTCCACAATTATTACAGTCAGACTGTAAAACTACACACACTGCAGATTCATACTGGATTAAAATCACTCCACAATTATTACAGTCAGACTGTAAAACTACACACTGCAGATTCATACTGGATTAAAATCACTCCACAATTATTACAGTCAGACTGTAAAACTACACACTGCAGATTCATACTGGATTAAAATCACTCCACAATTATTACAGTCAGACCGTAAAACTACACACTGCAGATTCATACTGGATTAAAATCACTCACAATTATTACAGTCAGACTGTAAAACTACACACTGCAGATTCATACTGGATTAAAATCACTCCACAATTATTACAGTCAGACTGTAGAACTACACACTGCAGATTCATACTGGATTAAAATCACTCCACAATTATTACAGTCAGACTGTAAAACTACATACTGCAGATTCATACTGGATTAAAATCACTCACAATTATTACAGTCAGACTGTAAAATTACACACACTGCAGATTCATACTGGATTAAAATCACTCCACAATTATTACAGTCAGACTGTAAAACTACACACTGCAGATTCACACTGGATTAAAATCACTCCACAATTATTACAGTCAGACTGTAAAACTACACACTGCAGATTCATACTGGATTAAAATCACTCCACAATTATTACAGTCAGACTGTAAAACTACACACTGCAGATTCATACTGGATTAAAATCACTCCACAATTATTACCGTCAGACTGTAAAACTACACACTGCAGATTCATACTGGATTAAAATCACTCCACAATTATTACCGTCAGACTGTAAAACTACACACTACAGATTCATACTGGATTAAAAACACTCCACAATTATTACAGTCAGACTGTAAAACTACACACTGCAGATTTATACTGGATTAAAATCACTCCACAATTATTACAGTCAGACTGTAAAACTACACACTGCAGATTCATACTGGATTAAAATCACTCCACAATTATTACAGTCAGACTGTAAAACTACACACTGCAGATTCATACTGAATTAAAATCACTCCACAATTATTACAGTCAGAGTGTAAAACTACACACTGCAGATTCATACTGGATTAAAATCACTCCACAATTATTACCGTCAGACTGTAAAACTACACACTGCAGATTCATACTGGATTAAAATCACTCCACAATTATTACAGTCAGACTGTAAAACTACACACACTGCAGATTCATACTGGATTAAAATCACTCCACAATTATTACAGTCAGACTGTAAAACTACACACTGCAGATTCATACTGGATTAAAATCACTCCACAATTATTACAGTCAGACTGTAAAACTACACACTGCAGATTCATACTGGATTAAAATCACTCCACAATTATTACAGTCAGACTGTAAAACTACACGCTGCAGATTCATACTGGATTAAAATCACTCTACAAATATTAAAGTCAGACTGTAAAACTACACACTGCAGATTCACACTGGATTAAAATCACTCCACAATTATTACAGTCAGACTGTAAAACTACACACTGCAGATTCATACTGGATTAACATCACTCCACAATTATTACCGTCAGACTGTAAAACTAAACGCTGCAGATTCATACTGGATTAAAATCGCTCCACAATTATTACAGTCAGACTGTAAAACTACACACTGCAGATTCATACTGGATTAAAATCGCTCCACAATTATTACAGTCAGACTGTAAAACTACACGCTGCAGATTCATACTGGATTAACATCACTCCACAATTATTACCGTCAGACTGTAAAACTAAACGCTGCAGATTCATACTGGATTAAAATCACTCCACAATTATTACAGTCAGACTGTAAAACTACACACTGCAGATTCATACTGGATTAAAATCACTCACAATTATTACAGTCAGACTGTAAAACTACACACTGCAGATTCATACTGGATTAAAATCACTCCACAATTATTACAGTCAGACTGTAGAACTACACACTGCAGATTCATACTGGATTAAAATCACTCCACAATTATTACAGTCAGACTGTAAAACTACATACTGCAGATTCATACTGGATTAAAATCACTCACAATTATTACAGTCAGACTGTAAAACTACACACACTGCAGATTCATACTGGATTAAAATCACTCCACAATTATTACAGTCAGACTGTAAAACTACACACACTGCAGATTCATACTGGATTAAAATCACTCCACAATTATTACAGTCAGACTGTAAAACTACACACACTGCAGATTCATACTGGATTAAAATCACTCCACAATTATTACAGTCAGACTGTAAAACTACACACTGCAGATTCATACTGGATTAAAATCACTCCACAATTATTACCGTCAGACTGTAAAACTACACACTGCAGATTCATACTGGATTAAAATCACTCCACAATTATTACAGTCAGACTGTAAAACTACACACTGCAGATTCATACTGGATTAAAATCGCTCCACAATTATTACAGTCAGACTGTAAAACTACACACTGCAGATTCATACTGGATTAAAATCACTCCACAATTATTACAGTCAGACTGTAAAACTACACACTGCAGATTCATACTGGATTAAAATCACTCCACAATTATTACAGTCAGACTGTAAAACTACACACTGCAGATTCATACTGGATTAAAATCACTCTACAATTATTACAGTCAGACTGTAAAACTACACACTGCAGATTCATACTGGATTAAAATCACTCCACAATTATTACAGTCAGACTGTAAAACTACACACACTGCAGATTCATACTGGATTAAAATCACTCCACAATTATTACAGTCAGACTGTAAAACTACACACTGCAGATTCATACTGGATTAAAATCACTCCACAATTATTACAGTCAGACTGTAAAACTACACACTGCAGATTCATACTGGATTAAAATCACTCCACAATTATTACCGTCAGACTGTAAAACTACACACTGCAGATTCATACTGGATTAAAATCACTCCACAATTATTACAGTCAGACTGTAAAACTACACACTGCAGATTCATACTGGATTAAAATCGCTCCACAATTATTACAGTCAGACTGTAAAACTACACACTGCAGATTCATACTGGATTAAAATCACTCCACAATTATTACAGTCAGACTGTAAAACTACACACTGCAGATTCATACTGGATTAAAATCACTCTACAATTATTACAGTCAGACTGTAAAACTACACACTGCAGATTCATACTGGATTAAAATCACTCCACAATTATTACAGTCAGACTGTAAAACTAAACACACAGCAGATTCATACTGGATTAAAATCACTCCACAATTATTACAGTCAGACTGTAAAACTACACACACTGCAGATTCATACTGGATTAAAATCACTCCACAATTATTACAGTCAGACTGTAAAACTACACACTGCAGATTCATACTGGATTAAAATCACTCCACAATTATTACAGTCAGACTGTAAAACTACACACTGCAGATTCATACTGGATTAAAATCACTCCACAATTATTACAGTCAGACCGTAAAACTACACACTGCAGATTCATACTGGATTAAAATCACTCACAATTATTACAGTCAGACTGTAAAACTACACACTGCAGATTCATACTGGATTAAAATCACTCCACAATTATTACAGTCAGACTGTAGAACTACACACTGCAGATTCATACTGGATTAAAATCACTCCACAATTATTATAGTCAGACTGTAAAACTACATACTGCAGATTCATACTGGATTAAAATCACTCACAATTATTACAGTCAGACTGTAAAACTACACACACTGCAGATTCATACTGGATTAAAATCACTCCACAATTATTACAGTCAGACTGTAAAACTACACACTGCAGATTCATACTGGATTAAAATCACTCCACAATTATTACAGTCAGACTGTAAAACTACACACTGCAGATTCATACTGGATTAAAATCACTCCACAATTATTACCGTCAGACTGTAAAACTACACACTGCAGATTCATACTGGATTAAAATCACTCCACAATTATTACCGTCAGACTGTAAAACTACACACTACAGATTCATACTGGATTAAAAACACTCCACAATTATTACAGTCAGACTGTAAAACTACACACTGCAGATTTATACTGGATTAAAATCACTCCACAATTATTACAGTCAGACTGTAAAACTACACACTGCAGATTCATACTGGATTAAAATCACTCCACAATTATTACAGTCAGACTGTAAAACTACACACTGCAGATTCATACTGGATTAAAATCACTCCACAATTATTACAGTCAGACTGTAAAACTACACACTGCAGATTTATACTGGATTAAAATCACTCCACAATTATTACAGTCAGACTGTAAAACTACACACTGCAGATTCATACTGAATTAAAATCACTCCACAATTATTACAGTCAGACTGTAAAACTACACACTGCAGATTCATACTGGATTAAAATCACTCCACAATTATTACCGTCAGACTGTAAAACTACACACTGCAGATTCATACTGGATTAAAATCACTCCACAATTATTACAGTCAGACTGTAAAACTACACACACTGCAGATTCATACTGGATTAAAATCACTCCACAATTATTACAGTCAGACTGTAAAACTACACACTGCAGATTCATACTTGATTAAAATCACTCCACAATTATTACAGTCAGACTGTAAAACTACACACTGCAGATTCATACTGGATTAAAATCACTCCACAATTATTACAGTCAGACTGTAAAACTACACACTGCAGATTCATACTGGATTAAAAACACTCCACAATTATTACAGTCAGACTGTAAAACTACACACTGCAGATTTATACTGGATTAAAATCACTCCACAATTATTACAGTCAGACTGTAAAACTACACACTGCAGATTCATACTGGATTAAAATCACTCCACAATTATTACAGTCAGACTGTAAAACTACACACTGCAGATTCATACTGGATTAAAATCACTCCACAATTATTACAGTCAGACTGTAAAACTACACACTGCAGATTTATACTGGATTAAAATCACTCCACAATTATTACAGTCAGACTGTAAAACCTCACACTGCAGATTCATACTGAATTAAAATCACTCCACAATTATTACAGTCAGACTGTAAAACTACACACTGCAGATTCATACTGGATTAAAATCACTCCACAATTATTACCGTCAGACTGTAAAACTACACACTGCAGATTCATACTGGATTAAAATCACTCCACAATTATTACAGTCAGACTGTAAAACTACACACACTGCAGATTCATACTGGATTAAAATCACTCCACAATTATTACAGTCAGACTGTAAAACTACACACTGCAGATTCATACTGGATTAAAATCACTCCACAATTATTACAGTCAGACTGTAAAACTACACACTGCAGATTCATACTGGATTAAAATCACTCTACAATTATTAAAGTCAGACTGTAAAACTACACACTGCAGATTCACACTGGATTAAAATCACTCCACAATTATTACAGTCAGACTGTAAAACTACACACTGCAGATTCATACTGGATTAAAATCACTCCACAATTATTACAGTCAGACTGTAAAACTACACACTGCAGATTCATACTGGATTAAAATCACTCCACAATTATTACCGTCAGACTGTAAAACTACACACTGCAGATTCATACTGGATTAAAATCACTCCACAATTATTACCGTCAGACTGTAAAACTACACACTGCAGATTCATACTGGATTAAAATCACTCCACAATTATTACAGTCAGACTGTAAAACTACACACTGCAGATTTATACTGGATTAAAATCACTCCACAATTATTACAGTCAGACTGTAAAACTACACACTGCAGATTCATACTGGATTAAAATCACTCCACAATTATTACAGACAGACTGTAAATCTACACACACTGCAGATTCATACTGGATTAAAATCACTCCACAATTATTACAGTCAGACTGTAAAACTACACACTGCAGATTCATACTGGATTAAAATCACTCCACAATTATTACCGTCAGACTGTAAAACTACACACTGCAGATTCATACTGGATTAAAATCACTCCACAATTATTACAGTCAGACTGTAAAACTACACACTGCAGATTCATACTGGATTAAAATCACTCCACAATTATTACAGTCAGACTGTAAAACTACATAATTAAAGCAGATACACTGTATTTTATATAGTGTTATGTTTTTTTGAGTTGCATTAATTTTATAGCATGTCATGGTTGTGTTTATATTGATTCACGGTATATATAAAATTATACATTATAATGTTGCATTTGTATTTTTGTATCATTGTGTTTCTTGTTGAATTGTATAACATTATGCATAAATATAATTATACAGCACTTTTCTTCTACTATTTTGGTATTTTTATTCATATATTTGTTATTTTATAGTATTTTACACTTGTATTTGTTTTGTGATGGTGTATTTTAGTTACATGCTCATCATTTCAGAGAAAAACAGATTTTTATAGCAGTGTAGTGTTTAAGTTCATGTTTCTTATTTTACAGCGTCTTACAGTTGTGTTTATTTTACAGTCCAGGCGCAATCAGCTCTGGTCCTGGGGGCCTGGTGTCCAGCACAGTCAGCCGATTTCTCTGCTGTGTAATAACGTCTTGTTTGATTTATCTTGTTGTGTTTGTGTTTCAGCGCTGTGTTCATGATGACTCCATTGTTTCCTTCCCTAATGCACCTACCATAACATCCTAACTGTGGCCCAAGTCAGAAGATGTGGCTGCACTTCTTACTTTCGGCCAGCAGATGGCGGCCTGAACACACCCAGTGTAAGCGCCACTGCCTGAGTGTGACCTGTTGAGGGCAGCAGCTCATCACAGACTTCCAGAAACACCCCATCGGAGTCACTTCAAATAAAATGTGTCCCTTTTCTTTCACTCCACCAAATGCAAACAAGCTTTATTTTGATATTTCCGTCTGTACTGCATGAATGTTTTAAACCTCTGGAGGCCGCAGGAGGAGGATGTTTATTACCACAGACTCTAATAGAAATCTCCAGTCCACAGGTTTTTACAGCACTGAGCGCAAATGCTCAGATAAGTGACGCCATAAAAGGAATCGTTTTTATTTCCTAAAACGCCTGGACTCGTTAATAATGCAGGCGGCCGGATTTACGAAGGTTTCCTTCTCCTGTTGACCCGAGCTGCTCTTTCTGGGCCTAATGAGATGCTAAAGCTAAAGCAGCTCGCTAACATTTCGAGTGGTCTGATTTGGGACAGCCGTGCACTGCCTGCTGACACGTTGGGGATTGGTGACAGGTGGCATGCTGGGAAGGAGGGCCTGGGAAGGGGGGGGGGGTGCTTGACGATGAGGAGCAGGTGATGAAGGAGAGGACAGGATGGAGAGATTAGATCTGAGAGCTAGCGCTAGACCAAACACGTCGGAATGAAAGTAGCGAAACCAGGCGCCAGAGTTTACGTCTTCAGGGACTTCCAGGCGAGAGCGACAGCGAGAAAGGAGAAAAGAGAAACTAGACCCATGTGCAAAGTAAATATTTTTACATGTATTTTTCAAAATGAGCTGCCATATGTCGGAACATATCGCTGCTGTCGGAACAACACCTCGTATCTCCGATATATATATATAGATTAAATGTTGTATATGGTATGTATGAATACCTTGGAGTATTAAAAAGAAGAAACAAAGAAGAATCATCACCTATTACATCAAAGATATTCAAGGGACACAAGGAAGATTTATGTAAATATATGTGACAAGATCACATTTATTGGCAATATATTTTACATATAGGTTAGGAATTATATGTACCCCTATTTTTCTCCTCTGAAGTACAGAGAGGAGGAGAGGCAGAGCTGTGGGGGAAGGAGGGGGGGGGGTTGTTGATTGACTACCAAGCTGCTCCTGTTCTTTCTTTCTCAATAAGTAGTGGCACCTGCCGGACAGAGCAAACTGTTCTGTCTGCTTTTATTGCAGAGGAGTTCAAAGACTGACGGAACGTTTCCCACAGCAGAATTAAAGAGCTGCAGGAAACTCACAGAGATCAGTAGGCTGAATGGTTCTTGGATTGGCTGGTTGGGTCAGGAATTTGGTTGGATTTGTCTGGAATTAACCAGTGTAGTCTGGGGTTGGGTATGAAAGTGGGTTTATGAGAAATTGAGTCTAGGAGTAGATGGGCTTGCCTGGGGATAGCTGGTTGGGTTTAGGATTGGCTGATTCAGTCTGCAATTGGTCCGGGGTTTAGCTGGTTGGGACTGAGATTGGCTGGCTAGGTCTGGGAATGGCTGGTTGGGTTTAGGATTGGCTGGTTCAGTCTGGCTGGTTAGGTCTGGCTGGCTAGGTCTGGGAATGGCTGGGTTGTCTGAGTTGTCTTAGATTTGCTGGCTAGGCAGTTTTGGGATTGTTTGGTTGAATCTAAAATTGGGGATAAAATAGATTTGTTGATTTGGGATCATCTGTGGGTGTCATATTTAAATGGCTTGGTCAAGGTTTGGTTAGTTGTAGAATTGGCTGAATGGGTTTGGAATTGACTCATTGGATGGGTCTGGGTTTAACGGGGTGTGTCCAGAATCGGACGGGTTGTTTGGGTGGGTCTTGTTTGGCAGGATGGGTCTGGAATGGGCTGGGTGGAACTAGAATGAGCTAGGTTGGCCTAAGATGGGCTTCCTTGGTCTGGAATGGCCTAGGTTGATCTTGAATGTACTGGGTGGGACTGGAATGTGCTATGTTGGTCTTGAATGTGCTGGGTGGGACTGGAATGGGATGGGTGGGACTGGAATGGGTTAGATTGGTCTTGAATGTACTGGGTGGGACTGGAATGGGCTAGGTTGGTCTTGAATGTGCTGGGTGGGACTGGAATGGGTTAGGTTGGTCTTGAATGTGCTGGGTGGGACTGGAATGTGCTATGTTGGTCTTGAATGTGCTGGGTGGGACTGGAATGGGATGGGTGGGACTGGAATGGGTTAGATTGGTCTTGAATGTACTGGGTGGGACTGGAATGGGCTAGGTTGGTCTTGAATGTGCTGGGTGGGACTGGAATGGGCTAGGTTGGTCTTGAATGTGCTGGGTGGGACTGGATGGGCTGGGTGGGACTGGAATGGGCTAGGTTGGTCTTGAATGTGCTGGGTGGGATTGGAATGGGCTATGTTGGTCTTGAATGTGCTGGGTGGGACTGGAATGGGATGGGTGGGCCTGGAATGGGCTAGGTTGGTCTTGAATGTGCTGGGTGGGACTGGAATGGGCTGGCTGGGACTGGAATGGGCTAGGTTGGTCTGGGATTGGCTGGGTTGTTTGGATGGGTCTTGTTTGGCTGGATGGGCCTGGGACGGGCTGGGTTGGTCTGGGATGGGGTGAGTAGATCTGGAATGCGCTGGGTTGGTGTGGGATGGGTGGTACTAGGATTGACTGGTTGGTTGGTTGGGTCTGGGCCTGTCTGGTTAGTTCTGGGATATCCTGGGTGGGTCTGTGATTGCCTGGTTAGATCTAGGTTTAGTATCGGTTCATTTGTGTTAATGATAGGTTGAATGGGTCTTCAGATGTGGGGACTCTGCCTGGTGAGGATTTGTATGGATTCTTCTGTTCAGACTTTATTATTAAAAGCTCCGCTTGTGAAAGGAGAGAGGAGGGCAAGATGAAAGCTGAAGCCATGAAAAGGACACGTGCGGAATAAAAACCCTCAAATAAAAATTTCAGAGCAAGATTCAGATTATATGTGATACATGGGATAAGAGATGATACATATATTGATGATCAGTCTGCTGTGTGTTCCAGCTCAGCCTCGGGCTGCTGTGCATGCTTGTGTGCGAGTCTGTAAAAATGTATGTTGGATCTAAATCTCTCTTTGGCTTTATTTATTCACTGGCTTAATACAGCAGCTTACTAAATTAGTCATCAAACCCCGCCGCACTGAGGGTGTGGGTGAGGTCCTCAGGCATGTGTGTGTGAGATGGATTAAACTTTGTGTGTGTATGAGGAGAAGCGAGAGACTCTTTGTATGTGTGAACTTTGACCCCAGCCTTTCGTGGCCTTCGGGTCTCCAGGGAATCCTGACAAACACACTTACAGGCCAGAGCAGACTCTCACATGGACCCCCTCCGGGCAGAACCAGCAAACCTCCAATCCAAACTCCAGAACAGCTCCAATTAGAATCTGGCTCTTCCACTTTCCACGGACACGTGTTCCCTCCTCGTTCCTCATGGAGCATCACAACGATGTTTCACGAGAAGAAAAAGCAGCCCTGGACAAAAAATCACAGACGGATTACTGTAGTTTATCCAGAGTTCAGTAAACAATTTTACACTAAGTGTCATTCAGTTCTTCATATGAGACAGATCACCATTCCAAAGACTCTGGGTAGCTTCTGCCAGACTTTTACACAACTGTGTTCTCTAAAACTAGGCGAGAGAGTGGCAGAAGTGGTCAGTAGCAGCAGCAGCCCCCTCTGCTGGCCACAACAAGCACAGCACGAGATGTCTGCCCATCTGCTCTGCTGCAGGTCTGTCTTAGGACAGTCCCCATTTTAGTGGTCTGTCCCCAGAAAATGGAGGTGTCTCGTCACCCTATGTTAGCTACGTTAACCTCATAACTGCACTGTTAACACTACAGGAGCAAACTTCAGACAAATCTGTAGATCTGACTTCAGGCCAAACTCCAGCTTTGATTAGAGCTGTGATGATGATCCGGTTCTCTCAGGAGCCTCAGCAGATGTACCGGTGGAGGGACGGGAGCTGGAGGAGCACCGTGACTCAGAGCTGTTGGAGATCTGGGAGCGTCTGAGTGGGTGGCTGATATTTATGGTCACGTCCTGATGATGCTTTATGTTCAAAGCGGAATCCACTTAGTGTGAAATGTGTGCTGTAGGAGTAAAACACCCGCTCTATCTCTCTCTAACTCACACTCTCTCTCTCTCTCTCTCTCTCCCTAACACTCTCTCTCTCTCTCTCTCTCTCTCTCTCTCTCTCTCTCTCTCTCTCTCTCTAACTCTCTCTCCCTCCAACTCTCTCTCCCTCCAACTCTCTCTCTCTCTAACTCACTCACTCTCTCACTCTCTCTCTC
>NC_051235.1:2777500-2832500 GCF_015220715.1 Pygocentrus nattereri | reverse complement strand
ACCGAGTCCGTTCTACAGTTTCTCATTAGACTGAATGAATAACCGACTCTAAATGTAGGTATTGTGATATAAACCGAGTCCGTTCTACAGTTTCTCATTAGGCTGAATGAATAACCGGCTCTAAATGTAGGTATTGTGATATAAACCGAGTCCGTTCTACAGTTTCTCATTAGACTGAATGAATAACCGACTCTAAATGTAGGTATTGTGATATAAACCGAGTCCGTTCTACAGTTTCTCATTAGACTGAATGAATAACCGACTCTAAATGTAGGTATTGTGATATAAACTGAGTCCGTTCTACAGTTTCTCATTAGACTGAATGAATAACCGACTCTAAATGTAGGTATTGTGATATAAACCGAGTCCGTTCTACAGTTTCTCATTAGACTGAATGAATAACCGACTCTAAATGTAGGTATTGTGATATAAACCGAGTCTGTTCTACAGTTTCTCATTAGACTGAATGAATAACCGACTCTAAATGTAGGTATTGTGATATAAACCGAGTCCGTTCTACAGTTTCTCATTAGACTGAATGAATAACCGGCTCTAAATGTAGGTATTGTGATATAAACTGAGTCCGTTCTACAGTTTCTCATTAGGCTGAATGAATAACCGGCTCTAAATGTAGGTATTGTGATATAAACCGAGTCCGTTCTACAGTTTCTCATTAGGCTGAATGAATAACCGACTCTAAATGTAGGTATTGTGATATAAACCGAGTCCGTTCTATAGTTTCTCATTAGGCTGAATGAATAACCGACTCTAAATGTAGGTATTGTGATATAAACCGAGTCCGTTCTACAGTTTCTCATTAGACTGAATGAATAACCGACTCTAAATGTAGGTATTGTGATATAAACCGAGTCTGTTCTACAGTTTCTCGTTAGACTGAATGAATAACCGACTCTAAATGTAGGTATTGTGATATAAACCGAGTCCGTTCTACAGTTTCTCGTTAGACTGAATGAATAACCGACTCTAAATGTAGGTATTGTGATATAAACCGAGTCCGTTCTACAGTTTCTCGTTAGACTGAATGAATAACCGACTCTAAATGTAGGTATTGTGATATAAACCGAGTCTGTTCTACAGTTTCTCATTAGACTGAATGAATAACCGGCTCTAAATGTAGGTATTGTGATATAAACTGACTCTATGTTCTTTAAAGCTTGTCCAACGTCCCAAGAGTAGCACTATGTTTTTCTCACTTTCTTATCTCTTCCATAAAATGTTTTTTTTTTTGTGGTCAGATCGATATAATAGAGCTTCATCCTGATCGTCCATCTTTCCTCTGTACGGTTTTGGTCTGCCTTCATCTTCAAAGCCTCACCCTAAGTGCTTCTGCAGGGATCTTTATCTGTCTGCCTCATGTTTCCTTGATGTTCTCGTACGTCGTCCGTGGGCTGAGAAGCGGCCGAACTGCGCTTCGAGGCGCCTTTGAACATCCGAATTCTCCCACTGGACGAAAGAAAACCACTTGCCATCCACCGGCTTTGAATGGGGGAAAAGACAGACCACAACAGATGAGCCGATCAAACAATGAAACGCAATCCGGCTCGGCCGCTTTCATCAGTCTGGGTAGCTTTGCTGATAAATGGACGCCGCAGACGGCCCACGCGTCTAAACGGCCTTTCCAGTTTCTCCGAAGTGTTTTTTTCTCCTTTCTTTCTCAGAGTCTTTATGGGCGGTAAAGCCAGAGTCCAGCTCAGACCATTCACTGAATCTTATAAAAGTAATTTATTAGCAGTGAAGAGGAACCATATTAGCTCTGCCTCTGTTCTCCTGCACTGTATACTTCACAAAGTATTATCCTGGAAAAGGCAATTGTCTTAAATGTTGTCAGTATATCTAAGATTTCTCGTTATGTAGTCGTAAGATTACTATTTAAGTATTCAACATATTTCTAGATGTTTAGTGAACTTTGTGTTTGCCAGATAGTTTGCTTGTTGAAAACTAGTGTTATATAATCAGCATGTGACAGAGTAGGACTGGACAATTAATTAACACAAAATAATTTCTGTTAAAAATCAAGAATCTAGATTATATCTCCACCAGTGACCCACAAACATTTGCTCTCTATGTCATTGTTAGTATTTAGCATGAACTGATTCAATGACAAACTACCCATTAATAATATAACATTGAATAACTCAACATCTATAATGTCCAGGCAGCCTGCTCGCCACTAGGAGGGGCTGGAGAGCCAGGGCTGAATAATTAAAGCAAAGTGGTAGCAGCTGTGGGCACCCTACTTAAGGGGTGCTCACTCGGTGCTCAGTTTTGAGTTCATGCTGCCATTTGTACTGACTTAGCTGGTAACATTAGTATCTGTCTCAAGTTTCGTGTCTTTGTTTTCCCTAGTTTTTCTCTAGTGTAAGTATTTAAAAATACTGAAAAGTGCTGAACATACAAGAGAACCAGAAAACTTTCATATTATCCATCCATCCATCCCTTTATCCACCTATTCCCTCATTCATTCCATTCCTCCATCCTGTTATACTCCTGACTTCTAATAGTATGAGTTTGATCACTTTAGTGGTAATAACTTATTTCATCTCATTTTGAATGTTGTGTCCATGAGCTCCTTCTGGTGTGGGTTCTTTTACTTCTCTTTAAATGATGTGCATGAGAGCAGCCTGCATGCTAATGGCTCCCCTTTTTTTAGACAACTGACTGCTAAACATGTGCAAGTGAGTGATTTCTGAAGACACGCCCATACGCTTTACATCAAAAACACAATGGCAGCAACAAAAAAGATTTTCCTCATGATGCAGAGGCACTCTGCAATTAGCTATAGCCTTCAAGATATTATTGCTAATATAATATCAAGATGATATTGCTAATTTAAAAGCACAGCACAATGTACATCAGTGGCAGAATGGCACGTACTGTGTTAGCTGAGAAGTATGAAAACTACCCATAAATAACAAAATACTGAGTGACTCAAAATGTTTTGGTGGTAATAACTGAGGTCACCTCAATTTGAAAGTTGTTTCTTTGTCCATGAGCTCTTTCTGGTGTGGGTTCATGGATATTTTTTCTCTTTAAATGCCACATACAAAAGCAACTTGCATGCTTATAGCTCCCCCTTGTGAGAAAAGTGACTGCTCAACATGTGCGAGTGAGTGATTTCCACTGAAGATGAAGACCAGCCCATAGTCAAACATAACAGCAACAACAACAAAAGACGCAGAGGCACTCTGGGAATCAGATGTACCCTTCAGGATATTATTGCTAATAAAGATCAAGACATTGTACAACACAATGTACGAGAGCGGCAGAGTGACACATGTTGGCACTGCCTGAGATGTTTCAGCATCCTTTGAGTGTTCATTTCATTTTCACTCATAAAACTCCTCCGCCCCAGACTCCAGTGCAGGTTTGCTAAAAGAGCTTATATTTTCCTACACGAATGAAGGCTAGACTGAACAGTTAGCATAATTATATTTGACAAATGGTAACAGCTTCCTACAGTGGCTTGGATTAATTATCATTCGTATATGCATTCGTATTAGCCTCCGCATTAGCCTTGTTAGCATTAGGATGACTCATCTGTACACAAAAGCGAGTTTTTTTACTGAGCAGTCAAGCTATTTCTCAATTAATCAGCTCTTTGCATTTTCCCAACTGTAAAACTTTGCAAATATGTTTTAACTGCTCTGACAAATTCTAACTTTGCTTGGCTGGACAGCTTTGCCTGCTTGTCTCATCCTCTGATGAAAGTTCTCGGCCTTAACTCGCTGACAAAACATGTAACGCTGAATAAAACAGCACGAATTTTAAGCTGGTCTCAGGTTCATTCTACAGAAACGTCCATGCTTGTGTCCCTAGTGTTTATAGATAAATAACATGCAAGCAAGTTTATTTGAACAATTACATCTTCTCAATCCATCAATTTAGCACTATTAGTTTTTAAATCAATTATCTAGAATTCCAAGCGCCACGGAAGAGCTCGTCCCTACAGTCATGTGTGAAGGGCGAGTGGCATATTTTGAAGAAAAAAGCACTTTTTTCTGCCATATTAACTACAATAATTTATACATGACTATGAAGTATATAAATTAAATGGCATGAAGAAAACAAAAGCCAAATAAATATTATAAAATATGTAATGAAAGTCCTCCAGGAGTCGTGTCACTGGTGTTACCGCGGAACAAAAAAAAAACTCTTATTTTGAAATAAAAGTCATGCCGATGACGTCACTCGACCTCCTCTGACCTGTTTTCTGAGGATCTATGAAGAAAAGCTCATGGTGAGTCCACTGTGTCTCTCAGTTCTCAGAGATTCTCTCATTCAGCTCATGATCTCATATGAAGCTTTTAGCTGACGTCACCAGTGTGACCGACTTTATTCTGAGGTGACTGTGAAAAAGTAGAACACTAATGGATTAAATTTGGTTTGATGTTCTGCAGCATCCATTTAATAAAATGCATTCATTATTAAAAACGTCTCTGGTGTTTCTGATTCTCATTGGTGATAAATCAAATCAAATCAAATTCAATTTATTCGTAGCGCTTTTTACAGCTGATGTTGTCACCAAGCTGCTTCACAGAATTCCAGAAAAGACAGAGTTTTAACAAGAATGTAAAACCCATAGGTGAGCAAGCCAGGGGGCAACAGTGGCAAGGAGAACCTCCCTCAGAGCTGAGGAAGAAACCTTGGGAGGAACCAGGCTCACCAGGGTGTACCCGTCCTCCTCTGGTCAGACTACCTACAAGTGATTATACTACTAATATTAATAGCAGTAGTGTTAGTAGTAGTAATAGCTGGGCGTCCATGAGAACTTCAGTGTAGGGTGGGCAGCTAGTCCAAGGTAGGTGGTGGTAGCTGGGGTGTGGGCAGCTGGTTTATGCTGGTCTAGTGCTGATTTAGCGGGTCACCCAGTATGGTCATGCTAGTTGACTAGCATAGCAGCATCCAAAACACAACATATATGCTGGTTTTGCTGGTGACCATGAAATCAACCCACCAAACAAAGCCAGAACCAAACACCAAACCATGAGGAACCAAGAGAAACACTTCATGGTTTCTATGGTTTACTTCAGTAGGGACATAGCATGAATGCTAGCATGTAGCTCTACTACCTCTGCTTGTTTTTCCTCTGTTCCAAGAAACCTTTGTGCATTTGTTTGCATCTCAGCCATGTTCTTGAACAAATGAGGCCAGAATGGACAAGTTAGCATGTTAGCAGGCCAAGGCTAACAGCTCCCTGCTTCAGCTTTTACGGATTATTAGCCACATTAGCGTTTAAAGTGATGTATGCTTTCACTATTGGCGGTAAACGTCCGCCAACACTTACTGTGATCTCACTTTCATTCCAGAAAGGTTCTTGATCTTTCTTGCTCCTGCTGTGCCTCAACAAACGTCGGATAAGAGTCAGGGACACGTAGCATGAGTGCTAGCACTCGCCTCTGCTACCTCAGCCATGTTTATGAACCAGTGGAGGCGAACAGGGACCAGGCACCAATTCAACTGGATCTCTGCAGTAGCTCTCATTGATTATTAGCCATGTTAGCATTTGTAAGTGATGTGTTTTACTACTTGTGCTCCGTGTTTGCTAACAGTGTGACCCAAACATGCTGCAGTGGCTTACAGCCAAACCTGGACCTCGTGCTTGCCAGCTTCTAGCGTCCTGCAGCATTCCCTTCATTCTTTTTTCTCTAAAAAAATGTCCTTTGCTTTTGTTCGGCCTGTACTGGTGGATAATAACATTCATCTTGAAGTCCGATAACGATCCATGACACAGAGCGCAAATGCTAGCATTTAGCTGGCTGTGGTTTTGAATGAATGAAGGCTAACGGACCCGTTAGCACTGGCTAATTCTAATGGCTCCCTAATGGTAAGTGATGTACGTGTTTTGCTATGTAACTTATAAAGTAGCATCTCACAGCTGAGCTCGAGTTTTGTGCTTACAAGCTTCTAACATTCGTTTCATTCCCTGATAAAAACGTCCTTGACTTTTCTTCGGCCTGCGCTGGCTGAGGAGACATGTTCCTCTTGAAGTCCGATAACGATCTGTGACACATAGCGTGAGCGCTAGTGGTCGGCGCTACTATCTTGGCCGTACGTTTGGCCAGCGCTGCGAGGCAGTTTGTTGATGTTCTCTCTCTCTCGCTCTCTCTCTCGCTCTCTCTCTCTCTCTCTCGCACTCTCTCTCTCGCGCTCTCTCTTTCTCTCTCGCTCTCTCCCCTCATGTACCAAGAGCACCATGCATTTGTTTTTATCTCCATTAGCCGAAGCACACACATCGTCTTGTGTGGATCAGAGAGAGAGAGAGAGAGAGAGAGAGAGAGAGAGAGAGAGAGAGAGAGAGAGAGAGACGTCCCCTGGAGTGAAGAAAGAGATGCTCTCCTTCTTTTTTTCTCTGGCAGTGTCTCTCTGTTCTACTCCATCTCCCTCTCCCAGTCTGATACATGCCTGAGGTAACCAGATGTTTGTCTAGGTGTTGATTAAACATCAATCCCGCTGCGTGTCAACAACAACAAAAAGCATGCTGGGATATATAGCACGAGAAAGCGGGCGAGCAAGACAAGGAAAAGAGACCTACAACAAACCCTTCTGTCCTCTCTGTAGTTGTAAGGCAGTTCTTTTGGGGATTGGCTCTGGGTGACCTGCAGGGGGCAGCACGAGCAGATGCCTGAGGGTTCCCCACTGATGGAGAAGGCTGCCCGTCTTCCACAAACCCTTCATCTGCCTGTGACACGCCAGAGACACAGCTGAGCAGCATCTAAAAGCCAAACCATCGTCATCTTACAGACAACTCCGGAGCAAAGCCGAGGCCTTGACAAGGTCGACTGGAGGGAGTTGAGACAGATGTGGTGGGAGCAGCCATGAGGGGAAAGGCTTTTATTTATAACTAATGGGAGACCAGAGAAGTGAAAAGGAGGGAAAAAAGACAGGTCTTAAGAGGGTGTTGTAGATCTTCCTCCCCGAATTCAATAAAATAGGCTTCCTGTCAGATCTCCAGCTGCTACACTTGGAGAAAAGGGGAAAGAGGAACAGGTGTGCACATTTAGACAATTCTCTAGTCAGACTCTCTGACCACCCCCTCCTGGTTCCAATCCACATTAGGCTGCATTCAGACAGCCGAGCGTATTCCTGCTGAAAATGTCAACTACAGCAGGATGCAGGCTCTGTACATCCACATTTTTCCCATGCGGATCATGGATTTTTCTGCCACAAAAAAATGCACTTCAGCAGAAAAACTCCAACTGTGATGTTTTACTTTTCATGAGGAAACTAATTAAAAAAGAGGTTTGGTTGATTTGAAGCAGTAGGTGAACACAGGAAAGCCAACGCAGGACTTGCGTTCATGAGGTAACCAATCAAAAAGGAGGTTGGGTTCGCAGGGCTGCATGGAGATTTACAAAAGCAAAAGAAGCACATTAAGTGCTTCTATTTAAGTCTATCAATTTTTGTGAGATGTGGTGTTAAGCCTCCTGCTCCTACCACCACACTTAAAGATCTGCTCTGCTCCTTCTCCGCTTTGCAAAACTTGCCACATGTAGATTCCTTGTGTTTCAGACATGCATTTTTTACATAAAATACGCTGAATGGAGCTCAAAGCTGGCAAACGAGAAGGAGATTCAGAAGAAAAATGATGTTTTGCTAAAATGAGGCTGAAAGTACTTTGTGGTCTGTGGTTTCACTTTTGTGCAATGCAATGTGGGATCACCATGTCCAGGCATGTGCACAGCTGGACCGGCTGCATTCACATGCACTGTGTTTACATGCATGTGAATCACTGTTAACTTGGCACTAACAGACTGCTAAAATCCCATAGAGACGCTAGCAGACATTACCATCATCACTGAGGTGGGTTTTTACCTCATTTTTGATGGAGTTTTTTAAAATTATGGCCAAAATTAAAGATCTCCATTAGTCACGGTTCTCCACTGCTAAAATCCCTGCCTGCAGCTGGTCTTACTTTCATATCTAACTAGGTTTAAGCACATTGTGGTGCAGAATAAAGGTAGAGGTTGCACTTTTTTGTTCTACCCTAATGACACTTCACTCTCTCTTATCTACATCTCGCTCTCATTTGCTGCAAAGATCTACGCCCCTAAGATAAAGCCTCTGTTTGAAACAGTGCTAGCTTAGGGTTTGCTGGCAAAGTCTTTTGTGGACAGTCAACAGTTTGGGATCAGATAACATCCACAAGCCTCTGGTACATCTCTGATGTACATCACAACCAGTTAACATGATGATACTTGGCTAATGTTAACAGCTCCTTGGAGGAACTTTCACAGATTGTTAGAATTATGATATAGAACCATTAACCTACTGTGTTTCGCACAACTGTGGAATTAGACCTCTGCATTTAACCCATCCATGCAGCGAAACACCCACATACATGCACAACAGTGAAGACACACACTAGGGGGCAGTTAGCACACTTGCCTGGAGCGGTGGGCAGCCCTATCCACAGCGCCCAGGGAGCAGTTGGGGGTTAGGTGTCTTGCTCTAGGGCACTTCAGTCATGCACAGTTAGCCGAGGGGATCGAACCAGCAACCTTCTGGTCACAGGGCTGGTTCTCTAACCTCCAGCCCACAACTGCCCCTTAGCCATGTTAGCATCTGTAGGTGATGCATTCCTTCAGTTTGACTCATTTAAACGCAAATCGAGGTTTTAGTTTAGTTTTAGTTAACAGACTTATTTCAGTAAAACCCACTAAGGCCCAAATACGTTTTGTATTTGCTAGTGTAAAATAAGGATTGCAGCCCTCTGAGACTAGCATACCAGCAGGGCGTACATCAGGGACCAGATTTGTGGTGCTCACTCTTAAATGAGCTTCGCTGATTCTTTGTTGAGGCAGTTTAGGATTAGAGATAAGAATGGATGAAAACTACCTGCCACCAGTCTATCACTGATAAATGATAGATTCCGTTGGTGTGACTTATTTCATTGCCATTAAGGCTTTACTTGATTGAATCGTTTTGATAAGCAGTTATACCACTTTTTCTCTTGAGAATTGTTTAATGTTGTGTCTTTCTTGACAATAAAGCTCAATAAATGTGTGTTTTTTTTTTTTTATGGAGACCCAAACTCTTTATTGTAGCCAGCAGAATGAAATGAGGACCAAATTCTACACCTAGCGTAGCTGCACAGCAGATCTAGGACACATTGATGGGGTGTGAAATGTGGTGGAAGTAGCAGAAATAGCTAAAAAAGAGTGTCTTTGGTGAACAGTGTCCAGTCCGGAGTGTTAACGAGTGCTAAAAACAGCTTAGCCTCCAGCAAAACCAGCAGTTTGACCAGAATAACCCAACTTAATTGCATGAATTTCAAGCTGGTGCTGTTTTTTCTTTTTTCCAGCAGGGCAGTTAGCATGATTGTGGTTCGCTAATGCTAACAGTTCCCTGCAGCTTTCATTGTTTTTAGCCATGCCAGCATGATCACATGGTGCCAGACGATTGGTAGCATCTAATTTGAGCTCAGTAACAGGGGTTCTAGGCCTGATTCTAGACGTATATGATGGTTCCCCTCTAGAAACGTAATGTTACATCAACAGTAAAGCTTATATGATGTTTTTCGCAGAGGCCTGGGGAAGGAACCATGGCGGCAGTAATAGAACCAGCTTGTAAGAGAGTCCTTTGTGAACAATATCCAGTCTGGAGTTCTTTAAAGGAACGACTCGGTGGAGAATATTCATGTGGATTAAGCTAGCAGGCACCAGTTAGCGTGATTATATTTTGCTAATGCTAAGGCTAGGCTGGTCTATGCTGGTTCATTCTGGTTTACACTGGTCTTGTCCTGGTTTGGCTCGTGGTTGACCAGCATACCAGCATCAAAATACAAAATATTGCTGCCGTCAGAACAAAACCTCGTATCTCCAAAATAATAACTTTACAGGAGAAGAAAAAACTTATCTTACTTTTAATGTAAGTATCTCCATTTTGTCGTTTTTCAGTTTTTGACATAATTTGGAAGTGCCTGTTGTCCTTTACATTGCGGTTAAATTTACTGACAAATGGACCAAAAGAAACGGCCCAAAATGTCTTGGAAAAAACTCTGGTTCCATTGACTTACATTAAAAGTAAAGTAGGTTTTCTCCTTCTCCTGTAAAGTTATTATTTTGGAGATACGAATTTTTGTTCCGACAGCAGCGATAGGCTGCTTTTTCTAGCAAGGTGATATATAACTCATATAACTCAAACTAACATAACTAATATATAACTCAAATAACTCATTTTAACTCAATTAGAGTTACTGACTGAGCAGTTGAGCGATTTTATAATCAGTTTCTACTGTTTACTGACAAAAATACTTTTCAGAGAACCAATCTCTCTTTTATAGTGAACAATGTTAAAGGTGCAGTATGTAAGATTTAGTGGGATCTATTAGAAGAAATGGAATATAGTAAACAGAACCATGTTTTCACTGGTGTACAATCACCTGTGACTACGAATTGTTGTTTCCATTGTCTTAGAATAAGCCTGTCAGTTCTACATCATATGTTCCAACAGAGGCTGCCACCATCATGTTTCTACTCTAGCCAATAACAGACTTACAAAACACTGGCTGTAGAGGGCGCCTTTTGTGTTTTTACGCTGAAGAGGCAGCTTGAATTTGGTGGCGCTGTAGCTCGGGTGGCGTGAGAAAGACGAAGAATCAGTTGCTGCCGGTGCTACTGAATGTTTTGAGTTGTGAAAAGTTTGAGAACCAAATTTTGACAGATTGAGAATCATATTTATTATATAGCTCAAGGAAAAGTGAGGGAGGGCAGATCCTCACTGTCAAAGAAGAGAAGACCTGAAGGCCTACATAGGTTCTACTACACACTTGGAAAGGGAGGGGTGAGGGAGTGGGATTCAGGTACTTGCAGTCTGCAACCTCACCAATAGATGCCACTAAATTTTACACACCGCGCCTTTGATTGGGGCCCTACACTGCTGAGCCTAGCATACTCACAAAACGTACTTCAGGGACCAGTTTTATGGGGTGTTACATTTTTGCTGAGGCGCTTTAGAGAACACAGAACTAGAAAAGCTCTGGATCGGTTCCAGAGCTAGCCATAGCCTTACTATGCTAGCATTAGCGCGTTTCCCCATGATCCCTCATTATGTCGAGTTTCTCGCCTTGTGGGAAGAGGCAGCGGCCCTATCAGGTTCTGCTTTTCCTGCTCGTTTAGGAAAACAAAGCGGCCTCGGCTCAGGTGGGTCGTCCCCGTAGGCCTGTGAGATAATGAGCACAAAACAGCGGAAACTGCAACACACACACACACACACACACACACACACACAACAAGGCGGCTGGGATTACTGCACTGACTGATTACACACAGAAACGCTTTTGAAAGTGAGGCAGTTCTCAATGGGATGAAATCGTTTTATACTGTATGCGCTCGAGGTCAGGAGTGGTGAACCTGCTGAAAGGAGAAAAGTCGGGTGATTCATGTCTCCAATAACAACGAGCTTCTGCCGCGCTCTGAGGTTGTGATTGAAGTCTAAAGCTAGCAAAGTCCGCTGAGTCCACTGTATCGTCTTTACAGATCTTCAGTATAATCTCTACAGACCTGCACAAACATGAACGAGAATTACACGAGACGTTTACGGGTGGCTCAGCAGAGTTACATGCCCCCGCTGCCCACATCCAACTGGCCATACAGAGGGACAGAAAACTGATAAAAGGTGAAGAAAAGTGGCTCCAATCTGCAGTATAGAAGTGTTAAAGCACACCGGCTAACATTTACAATGGCTAGCGTAACTTTTCAGTACACTAAACAAGAAAGTTCATGAAAGTTCACACACTATTCAGTGAGCTAGTATGCGTTATGCAGTTTGGGACAGAGAGCTAGTAACGCAGTGTCATTTGTTATCACTATGGCAACGAATCAAATAAAATCAAGAAAATGCACTCACATACTTCAGTTAATACATGACATCATTGCAACGCTACCAATTAGGAGGAATAACGTTAGCACACTCAGCTAAAGTGTTTGGGAAATGGAGACTGAAACTGTGGGTGCTCTGCCACAGTATTCACAGCTTACAGTTTGTTGCACTCTAGTTTTGTTTTGACCTGTTTTACAGCAGGACCTGCAGCTTTTGGTACTCAGTAAGCCCGAAATGTGCAGTTTGCACCACAGCAACGTGACGCCATAGCCAAACAGGCTACTGAGCAGAGCCAGGTCCGGTTATCTGAGTGTCCCTCAGCTGATTCAGCGGTGAAATATGGAGCTCATCTTCTTCATAGACGTTGATGATCATTGCTCCTCTCAGGTTTATGAAGATGAAACGCTCTCCTTCTCCTCTGATGGTAATAGGCTTCGGAAAACTCATTCATCCAGACGAACAACAAGGGAGGAGACCTACTTAAACGTCTGAATGGAGGACAAAGCAGTTAATTAACACTCCACACTCAGACACACTGATTCCTCCCTTCTGCTTTTTTCCTCTGTAAATATTACGAACCGTTTTCTATGATTACGCATATTTAAATGAGTCATAAAAATAGTACAAATATGTGAACATTCTGACCACCTCCTTGTCCATTTTCAGTTCTACTTACTGTATAGCTGCACTTTGTAGTTCTACAGTTACAGACTGTAGTCCATCTGTTTCTCTGATACTCTGTTACCCTGTTCTTCAGTGGTCAGGACCCGCATTGTTCCCCAGTGCTGTTGGACTGCGAACCAACAGCGTCCTGTGGACAGCGTCCAGTGACCACTGATGAGGGACTAGAGGATGACCAACACAGACTGTGCAGCAGCAGATGAGCTGTCGTCTTTATTAGTGTCTAATAGAGTGGACAGTGAGTGGACACAGTGTTTAAAAACTCCAGCAGCACTGCTGTGTCTGATCCACTCGCACCAGTGCAACACACACTAGCACACCACCACGTCAATGTTAGTGCAGTGCTGAGAATGATCCACCACCCAAATAGTACATGCTCTGTGAGGGTCCATGGGGGTCCTGACCACTGAAGAACAGGGTGCAGAGAAACAGATGGACTACAGTCTGTAACTGTAGAACTACAAAGTGCTATTATATGGGCAGTGGGGCTGATAAAGTGGACGGTGAGTGTAGTGAGAGTAAACTAACGCTTGCATGTCTCCGTTAATTATAGCCACCTCAACGCTGCTATTTATATCTGGAGGGCCGGAGTAACATCAGGTGTGAGCTGTCATCAAGTTTTTTGTGCAAGCTGTGCTAAATACGCTGCAGTGAGACAGTACATACTGTTTGGGACTCGTACATTGGGAAATGTACATTGAATGTACTGATAATTCATAATTCATCCATAAAGTGCACAGCAAGTACCACTCATATGTGTTAACCTTTCCCGATGTGTCCATCTCCTCTTAAACTCATACTCTAAAGGTTCTTCATAGAACACGATCTTCATCTGTTTCATATCTAAGCGCTCCGTTATCTTCATCACTGCTTTCCAAACCCGCTGCAGCAGCTTCAGCAGCTGGAAACTCTCTGACGCCGGTTCACACGAGTCTCCGATGTGGACTGAATGAAGGGTTTCCGGTGTGACGGTCAGTCCTCAGTGGTTTCCTGAGTGTCCATTGGTCAGTTTCACACAGGATGTAGACGGACATACGAATCCACCAGCTCCAGCGGTGGCAGCTGTGACAGAAGAACAGCTGCACAACCTGGAATCAGCCAGAAATGAACCCAACACCATTCGCCAGACGTGTCTGATCTTCAGAGACGGACCAAATCAGACTGAGCCGTAAAACTGACCCAATGTCAGGTTCAGCTCAGTTTGGTCAGTTTCTCCAGATCAGTATTAATGTTGTTTTGTTCCAGCCGGTCTGTAAAGCTTCTTACAGCCCGTTTAGTTTGGCGAATGGTGTTGGGTTCATTTCTGGCTGATTCCAGGTTGTTCAGCTGTTCTTCTGTCACAGCTGCCGACTGAAAAGCTGCTCAGTGGTGACGACAGTTTGGGAATTTAGCGTCGTCTCGTCTTCAGAGTCGGACCAAATCGGCTGTCGGTCAGATGTGATCTTAACAGCGTCCGTTTTCTGTTTGTGGCAAAGTCAGAAGTAAAAACGTTCAAATGGCTCGAGCGTCTCCTACAGCTGTCAGAGTCGTTGCTTAGCAACGGCGTCTCAGTGGAGTGATGGTGTTTGTGAAAACCTGTGATGTTGTGGTGAAATAACAGCACCGTTAGAACGCCTCTCAACCAATCAGCTCGCGTGGCCGGAACTGACTGTTGTATAATTTGCATTAACCAACATGCTTCGTATATGTTCATATTTTATCATATATTTTTAGTACACTCTTAAAAGTCGGTTCTTTAAGGGTTCTTTACTAAAGGAAGTTCTATATAGAACCATGAGCAATCAAAGAACCATTTGCATGATTAAAGGCTTCTTTGCATGGTGAAATGGTTCTTTAGATTGATAGAGAATACCTTGCACATGGTTCTATATGGAACGTTGTTGAAAAGGGTTCTATATAGCACCAAAGAAGGTTCTGCTCCGTTATGGTGTCAAGCTTGACACAACAGAAGAACACTTTTTTGTGTTATATACAACCAGCACATTCTCCACCAATCTGAAGAACAATTTCTCTCTGCAAAGAACCCTTTAATCATGCAAATGGTTCCTTGATTGTTCATGGTTCTATATAGAACCATTTTCTTTACTAAAGGCCCCTTGAAGGACCATCAATTTAAAGTGTACGTAGTAGTATGTATATGTATTTATAGTCTAGGAGCACAATTGTAAAGAATCTGTTGTATATAGTTACATAAAGAACCTTTCTACATAGCACCAAAGAGGGTTCTGCTATTGTCACACTGTCAAGCTTGATGCAATGGAAAAACACTTTTTTTTGCTATATAGAACCCTTTTTAAAAGGAGCTCATCTACAGCATATTCTCCATCAATCTGAAGAACCATTTTTACATGAGAAGAACCCTTTTGTCATGCAAAGGTTTCTTTGAGTGTTTATGGTTCTATATAGAACCTTTTTCTTTACTAAAGATCTATTGGAGATCCATCTTTTTAAGAGTGTATAGCAGTGAGTATATTATAGTCTAGGAGTACACTCTTAAAAAAATGGTCCTTCAAGGGTTCTTTAGTAAAAAAATTGGTAGACCCATGAACACAAACCTATTTACATGATTAAAGGGTTCTTTGCATTATTAAATGGTTCTTTATATTGATGGAGAATGTGCTGTAGATGGTTCTATATACAACTTTCTTGAAAAGGGTTCTGTATAGTACCAAAGCGGGTTCTTCTACGTTATATATCTTTACTAAAGAACTCCTGAAGACCCATCTTTTTAAGAGCATATAGCTGTATGTGTATACTTACACTCTATCTAGAAAAAAGTCCTTCAAGGGTTCTTTAGTAAATGGTTCTATATAGAACCATGAACACTTAGAGCACAAGCATTCTTTGCATGGTGAATTGTTTCTTTTTGATGGATAATATGTTGTAGATGGTTCTATATAAGGTTTTTTTTTCGAAAAGGTTCCTATATAGCACCAAAGAGGGTTCTGATATTGTTAAAATGTCAATCTTTCAACAATCGAAGAATCCATTTTGGTGCTTTATAGAATCTTTTCTTAAAGGTTCTATATAGAACCATCTATGTGAAGATCTCGTTCATGATATAAAGCATTCCTTGAGGGTTCATGGTTCTGCATAGAACCGTTTTCAGCCCTAAAGAAGCCTTGAAGAACCTTCTTTTTTTTTTTTTTACAGCATATGAACATTTGTGCATATGCGTATAGGAGGATATGAGCGTATAATTATAGAAGCATGGAGCTCCACGCGTCTGATTTATGAAATACAAGTTAGAGTTTGTAGCTGAGGATGTGAGACTCTGGTGCTGCGAGTGCAGCGAGGGGGGTTTTGTTCTGGGCCGAGTGTAAAATGTAGAGTGTAATGGAAAGTGTGTTTGAGAGTGTGTTACGGCGGGTTAGGGGTGCGGAGTGGAACCCAAATCCATCCCGCTCTCACTCTCTCTGAGTCACTGACATTTGCAGTGATGATATAGGCTTGGAAGAGCTTTCAATCCGTCCATCTATCTACCCATCCATCAATCCGTCCGTCCTCACACAGCTGTATTATTGTATTATTCTCTCAGAGAGAGAGAAACACTCTGCTCTCATAGTGCTCTCCATCACAGCTGAGTCAGCACAGCTCTCTCTCTCTCTCTCTCTCGTCTTTTTTTTGTCTCTATCTCTGTAGTCACTCCCTCTACTCTCTCTCTAGCCTCTCTTTCCATAGTCTCTTTCTCTCTCTCCTCTCTCTGAACCCTCAGCTGTGACATATTGGAGTAGAATTAGGTTTACGGCCGCATCCCCCCAATCAACCCAATTCCATGGCAACTCAATGTCACCGCGGCAACAGCTGCGGGACATCTTCATCGCCACGGCTACAGACCCAGGTTTCACCTTTTTCCTTCCATTGCGAATGATAGAAAGCCACTTTCTCTCACTCAGACACTCTCCACGTTGCTGGACGATGTCTTGGCCCGGTCCTGCTGTCGCACGGGTGGTTTGGGGGGAGCTGGTGGGGGGGGGGGGGTTTGGTCTCTTTCTAAGCCTGGATTAGTTTAAGCGTTTTGGGTTGCGAATGAAATGAATATATTTGCTCTCTTTTGAAGTCCACAAAAGGAGCCGAATGGATTTTTCATGGAAACGAATCAGAAACGTACGAGAGGACGCGAGTCCGCAAATGAAGTCCTGCCTTCATCATTTATGTAATATCCCGAGCGCTTTGGAGAGAAAACGGATCTGAGTGTATTTTAAGCCTCTGAAAGCGTTTAAACCCAGCATGAAAGAGCGAAGCAGTGGGCGGGTAAAAATCGCTCGAGTGGCCCTACAATAGAGGACACGGCCGGCTTTGTTACTCTACAAATTGGATGAAAAAAGCACTTAATTAGCTGAAAGAGAGATGAGGTTCCCACTGAACTACATATAACGGTGTGGGTGAGTTAGAAACCAGGTTTAATGCCGTGAAAAGGTGGTCTCAAATATCAATATACACATCATGGGGAATGGAGGTCTTAATCCAGGATGACTGCAGTATGTGTGGTTTTTACAGTCTGATAATAATTAACGAGTAATAATAGTGGACTGATTTGAAGTGGGTAGGCCTGGGCCAGGGGTCGCAACCCTAAGGTTAAGAAGAGCCATCTTTTCAGCAAAAATCAAAGCACTTTAGTTGTGTCTCAGTGTGTGCTGATTTAGTAGTACAGGATAAAAATCTAATATAAATGAAAACGCAGACTTGCTTTGCTCTGCTTTAAGCTTCAGCTCAGCTATAGCTGCTTTTCTCGCATCTCCAGCAGGAAACTTTTCCACAAAACTAGACCAGTTTCTTGTAAAACGTATCTCAATGATCGACTTTTTACCTTCGACTTTTTACTACTCTCGTTTGAATTGTGCCATTCCGCCTTAAATGGTGCCTGAGGAGCCAGGATGTAACTCCTGCACCATTTAAGGTGGAACGGGGAAATTCGAACAAGAAGCTGATGAACGAGCTTTGTGACTTTTTAGAGTTTGTCAGTTTCTCGTTGCAGATTAAACGTATCAGGAAACCAGCTGGAGTGACTATAAACACTAATCAGGCCATTCGTCTCCAAATCATGGATGTCCGTCTTAATTCTCTCTCTTTGCCATTTCGTAGCTACTAGCTGGGCGAGGCTGGTGTCTGCGTTGCTATGGTGACCAGCCGTCTGGGCTGATCTTCAGGGTTAAAGGGTGAATCAGCAGTTCTACATTAACTCCAGCGTTTAAGACCATTTACTGTTAAACTGTGTTGAAGGATCAGCAGAGCTTTATTTTACTGTAGAGGAGGATTATTTTATTATTACCCACTGATCTGATTCAGTTGTGGAGCCACGACAGGGCAGGAAAAGAGCCGCATGTTCCTGACTCGTGGACTAAACCTAACAGGGCCTAATACTGGTTTAACGCAACTTCTGTAGATCAGGAGAAGCTGTATTGGGATGAAGAACGTCCTCTTCACTGAACCCGTGAACCAACACACCTGCTACAACTGCCGAGCTAAAGACAGACGCAGGACAGCGCTATCCCAGATTTTATTCAGGTCTTCAGAGTCCTTCTGGGATCGGCTGCACCATGTCAGAAATAAATGATTAAATAATTAAACAAAGGACCTTGTGTGAGAGAGAAGCGGCAGCAGTGTGTGGAGCTCGGCCGATAGAGCCGGCGAGAGAGAGAGAGAGAGAGAGTGTGTGTGTGTGTGTGTGTGTGTGTGTGTGTGTGTGTGTGTGTGTGTGTGTGTGTGTTACTGTCAGATTCTGGTGATTCTAAGAGATCACTGTCATTCCGAGAGAACCTCCTAACCTTGAGGTAACCTGGACTTTTTCACTTTCCTCTTCTTTTTTATGAAGAATTTGAAAGCTGCCATTTCACTCTCATTTGGACACACAACAGCTGCAAAAAGAAACATCTGAAAAACATGTTACAGACTAGAATGACCCCCCAAATTACATCTGGACAACAGCAGTCCTGTGTTCGAAAACTCACCATTAATGAGGGACGGCTTAGACGAGGCTGATGAAATAAACGCCTGCATTGGTAGAGCTACAGGGTAGGTGTTTCTAATAAAGTGGCAAGTCATTTGAAATACAACATGTGTGTTTACATGGCCAATCTCAATCTGTTCTACAGGTTCTCATTAGACTGAATGAATAACCGGCTCTAAATGTAGGTATTGTGATATAAACCGAGTCCGTTCTACAGTTTCTCATTAGGCTGAATGAATAACCGGCTCTAAATGTAGGTATTGTGATATAAACTGAGTCCGTTCTACAGTTTCTCATTAGGCTGAATGAATAACCGACTCTAAATGTAGGTATTGTGATATAAACCGAGTCCGTTCGACAGTTTCTCATTAGGCTGAATGAATAACCGACTCTAAATGTAGGTATTGTGATATAAACCGAGTCTGTTCTACAGTTTCTCATTAGACTGAATGAATAACCGGCTCTAAATGTAGGTATTGTGATATAAACCGAGTCCGTTCGACAGTTTCTCATTAGGCTGAATGAATAACCGACTCTAAATGTAGGTATTGTGATATAAACTGAGTCCGTTCTACAGTTTCTCATTAGGCTGAATGAATAACCGACTCTAAATGTAGGTATTGTGATATAAACCGAGTCTGTTCTACAGTTTCTCATTAGACTGAATGAATAACCGACTCTAAATGTAGGGATTGTGATAAAAACCAAGTCTGTTCTACAGTTTCTCATTAGACTGAATGAATAACCGACTCTAAATGTAGGTATTGTGATATAAACCGAGTCCGTTCTACAGTTTCTCATTAGGCTGAATGAATAACCGGCTCTAAATGTAGGTATTGTGATATAAACCGAGTCCGTTCTACAGTTTCTCATTAGGCTGAATGAATAACCGACTCTAAATGTAGGTATTGTGATATAAACCGAGTCCGTTCTACAGTTTCTCATTAGACTGAATGAATAACCGACTCTAAATGTAAGTATTGTGATATAAACCGAGTCCGTTCTACAGTTTCTCATTAGACTGAATGAATAACCGACTCTAAATGTAGGTATTGTGATATAAACAGAGTCCGTTCTACAGTTTCTCATTAGGCTGAATGAATAACCGGCTCTAAATGTAGGTATTGTGATATAAACCGAGTCCGTTCTACAGTTTCTCATTAGACTGAATGAATAACCGACTCTAAATGTAGGTATTGTGATATAAACCGAGTCCGTTCTACAGTTTCTCATTAGGCTGAATGAATAACCGACTCTAAATGTAGGTATTGTGATATAAACCGAGTCCGTTCTACAGTTTCTCATTAGACTGAATGAATAACCGACTCTAAATGTAGGTATTGTGATATAAACCGAGTCCGTTCTACAGTTTCTCATTAGGCTGAATGAATAACCGGCTCTAAATGTAGGTATTGTGATATAAACCGAGTCCGTTCTACAGTTTCTCATTAGACTGAATGAATAACCGGCTCTAAATGTAGGTATTGTGATATAAACCGAGTCCGTTCTACAGTTTCTCATTAGACTGAATGAATAACCGGCTCTAAATGTAGGTATTGTGATATAAACCGAGTCCGTTCTACAGTTTCTCATTAGACTGAATGAATAACCGACTCTAAATGTAGGTATTGTGATATAAACCGAGTCCGTTCTACAGTTTCTCATTAGGCTGAATGAATAACCGACTCTAAATGTAGGTATTGTGATATAAACCGAGTCCGTTCTACAGTTTCTCATTAGACTGAATGAATAACCGGCTCTAAATGTAGGTATTGTGATATAAACCGAGTCCGTTCTACAGTTTCTCATTAGGCTGAATGAATAACCGGCTCTAAATGTAGGTATTGTGATATAAACTGAGTCCGTTCTACAGTTTCTCATTAGGCTGAATGAATAACCGACTCTAAATGTAGGTATTGTGATATAAACCGAGTCCGTTCTACAGTTTCTCATTAGACTCAATGAATAACCGACTCTAAATGTAGGTATTGTGATATAAACCGAGTCCGTTCTACAGTTTCTCATTAGACTGAATGAATAACCGACTCTAAATGTAGGTATTGTGATATAAACCGAGTCCGTTCTACAGTTTCTCATTAGACTGAATGAATAACCGACTCTAAATGTAGGTATTGTGATATAAACCGAGTCCGTTCTACAGTTTCTCATTAGACTCAATGAATAACCGACTCTAAATGTAGGTATTGTGATATAAACCGAGTCCGTTCTACAGTTTCTCATTAGGCTGAATGAATAACCGACTCTAAATGTAGGTATTGTGATATAAACCGAGTCCGTTCTACAGTTTCTCATTAGACTGAATGAATAACCGACTCTAAATGTAGGTATTGTGATATAAACCGAGTCCGTTCTACAGTTTCTCATTAGACTGAATGAATAACCGACTCTAAATGTAGGTATTGTGATATAAACCGAGTCCGTTCTACAGTTTCTCATTAGACTGAATGAATAACCGACTCTAAATGTAGGTATTGTGATATAAACCGAGTCCGTTCTACAGTTTCTCATTAGGCTGAATGAATAACCGACTCTAAATGTAGGTATTGTGATATAAACCGAGTCCGTTCTACAGTTTCTCATTAGGCTGAATGAATAACCGACTCTAAATGTAGGTATTGTGATATAAACCGAGTCCGTTCTACAGTTTCTCATTAGGCTGAATGAATAACCGACTCTAAATGTAGGTATTGTGATATAAACCGAGTCCGTTCTAGAGTTTCTCATTAGACTGAATGAATAACCGACTCTAAATGTAGGTATTGTGATATAAACCGAGTCCGTTCTACAGTTTCTCATTAGGCTGAATGAATAACCGACTCTAAATGTAGGTATTGTGATATAAACCGAGTCCGTTCTACAGTTTCTCATTAGGCTGAATGAATAACCGGCTCTAAATGTAGGTATTGTGATATAAACCGAGTCCGTTCTACAGTTTCTCATTAGGCTGAATGAATAACCGGCTCTAAATGTAGGTATTGTGATATAAACCGAGTCCGTTCTACAGTTTCTCATTAGACTGAATGAATAACCGACTCTAAATGTAGGTATTGTGATATAAACCGAGTCCGTTCTACAGTTTCTCATTAGACTGAATGAATAACCGGCTCTAAATGTAGGTATTGTGATATAAACCGAGTCCGTTCTACAGTTTCTCATTAGACTGAATGAATAACCGGCTCTAAATGTAGGTATTGTGATATAAACCGAGTCCGTTCTACAGTTTCTCATTAGGCTGAATGAATAACCGACTCTAAATGTAGGTATTGTGATATAAACCGAGTCCGTTCTACAGTTTCTCATTAGGCTGAATGAATAACCGACTCTAAATGTAGGTATTGTGATATAAACCGAGTCCGTTCTACAGTTTCTCATTAGGCTGAATGAATAACCGACTCTAAATGTAGGTATTGTGATATAAACCGAGTCCGTTCTATAGTTTCTCATTAGACTGAATGAATAACCGACTCTAAATGTAGGTATTGTGATATAAACCGAGTCCGTTCTATAGTTTCTCATTAGACTGAATGAATAACCGACTCTAAATGTAGGTATTGTGATATAAACCGAGTCCGTTCTACAGTTTCTCATTAGGCTGAATGAATAACCGACTCTAAATGTAGGTATTGTGATATAAACCGAGTCCGTTCTACAGTTTCTCATTAGACTGAATGAATAACCGACTCTAAATGTAGGTATTGTGATATAAACCGAGTCCGTTCTACAGTTTCTCATTAGGCTGAATGAATAACCGGCTCTAAATGTAGGTATTGTGATATAAACCGAGTCCGTTCTACAGTTTCTCATTAGACTGAATGAATAACCGGCTCTAAATGTAGGTATTGTGATATAAACCGAGTCCGTTCTACAGTTTCTCGTTAGACTGAATGAATAACCGGCTCTACATGTAGGTATTGTGATATAAACCGAGTCCGTTCTACAGTTTCTCATTAGGCTGAATGAATAACCGACTCTAAATGTAGGTATTGTGATATAAACCGAGTCTGTTCTACAGTTTCTCATTAGACTGAATGAATAACCGACTCTAAATGTAGGTATTGTGATATAAACCGAGTCCGTTCTACAGTTTCTCATTAGACTGAATGAATAACTGACTCTAAATGTAGGTATTGTGATATAAACCGAGTCTGTTCTACAGTTTCTCATTAGGCTGAATGAATAACCGACTCTAAATGTAGGTATTGTGATATAAACCGAGTCTGTTCTATGCGTCTCGGCTTCTTTACAGTTTCTCCTCATTCCTCTCACATTATTCACTTATGGCCCTTCTGTGGTATCAAGCTCGTGTATTTATGTATCTCCACTCAGCAAAGCAATCACGCGCCATAAGGTTTAATTCCTGATGCATCTCCAGCAGACGAAATGCACAGTGAGGGGGAAAATCTATAAAGGAACTTTATTGCTCGTGGCCAAGGATGGAAAGTAATTACAGCTTTTATAAGGTTATCAATTCCTCTGACCTAATTTCTATTGATCGGACGGTGGAACATTTTACACCCCGGACAGATAATAGGCAGGCGACCGAGGTGTGTGTGGTGAATCTGAGAGCAATTACTGGGAGAAGAAATAAAGAACACTGTCCTTCTCGACAAAGCACTTTTCACAGACTTCCACTTATTGCGGAGTTACAAATCCTGACCACTACTGACCACAGAACTGTGCCGAAATCAGTATGACTCAATTACAGTCCCACAGTGTGGAGTTCCACATGGTTCCTCAACTCGCTTTCATGAATATGAATATATATATATATATATATATATATATATATATATATATATATATATATATATATATATATATATATATATATATGCACTGCTCAAATAAAGGGAACACTTAAACAACACAATATAACTCCAAGTAAATCAAACTCCTGTGAAATCAAACTGTCCACTTAGGAAGCAAGACTGATTGACAATCAATTTCACAGCTGTTGTGCAGATGGAATAAACATTACTGGCAATTAGCAAGACACACTCAATAAAGGAGTGGTTCTGCAGGTGGGACCACAGACCACTTCTCAGTACCTTTCTGCTTTCTGGCTGATGTTTTGGTCACTTTTGAATGTTGGTGGTCTTTCACACTCGTGGTAGCAGGAGACGGACTCTACAACCCACACAAGTGGCTCAGGTAGTGCAGCTCATCCAGGATGGCACATCAAGGTTTGCTGTGTCTGTCAGCGTAGTGTCCAGAGGCTGGAGGCGCTACCAGGAGACAGGCCAGTACACCAGGAGACGTGGAGAAGGTCGTAGGAGGGCAACAACCCAGCAGCAGGACCGCTACCTCCACCTTTGTGCAAGGAGGAACAGGAGGAGCACTGCCAGAGCCCTGCAGAATGACCTCCAGCAGGCCACAAATGTGCATGTGTCTGCACAAACGGTTAGAAACCGACTCCATGAGGATGGCATGAGGGCCCGACGTCCACAGATGGAGGTTGTGCTCACAGCCCAACACCGTGCAGGACGCTTGGCATTTGCCAGAGAACACCAGGATTGCCAAATTCTCCACTGGCGCCCTGTGATCTTCAGAGATGAAAGCAGGTTTACACTGAGCACATGTGACAGACGTGACAGAGTCTGGAGACGCCGTGGAGAGCGATCTGCTGCCTGCAACATCCTTCAGCATGACCGGTTTGGCAGTGGGTCAGTAATGGTGTGGGGTGGCATTTCTTTGGAGGGCCGCACAGCCCTCAATGTGCTCGCCAGAGGTAGCCTGACTGCCATTAGGTACCGAGATGAGATCCTCAGACCCCTTCTGAGATCATATGCTGGTGCGATTGGCCCTGGGTTCCTCCTAATGCAGGACCATGCTAGACCTCATGTGGCTGGAGTGTGTCAGCTGTTCCTGCAAGATGAAGGCATTGAAGCTGTGGACCGGCCCGCCCGTTCCCCAGACCTGAATCCGATTGAGCACATCTGGGACATCATGTCTCGCTCCATCCACCAACGCCACATTGCACCACAGACTGTCCAGGAGTTGGCGGATGCTTTAGTCCAGGTCTGGGAGGAGATCCCTCAGGAGACCATCCGCCACCTCATCAGGAGCTGCCCAGGCGTTGTAGGGAGGTCATACAGGCACGTGGAGACCACACACAACACTGAGCCTTTTGAGGACATTACATCAAAGTTGGATCAGCCTGTCGTGTGTTTTTCACCTTAATTTTGTGTGTGACTCCAAATCCAGGCCTCCACTGGTTAATAAATTTGATTTCTATTGATTTTTGTGTGATTAAGTTGTGAGTGTTTTGAGTGTTCCCTTTATTTTTTTTGAGCAGTGTATATATATATATTTATATTCCAAAAGTTTTCACTCACCATGGAATTCAGGTGTTCCAGTCACTTCTATGGCCACAGGTGTATAAAGCCGAGCCCCTAGGCCTGCAGACTGCTTCTACAGACATTAGTGAAAGAATGGGTCGCTCTCAGGAGCTCAGTGAATTCCAGCGTGGTACCGTGATCGGACACCACCTGTGCAGCAAGTCCAGTCGTGAAATTTCCTCACTACTAAATGTTCCACAGTCCACTGTCAGTGGGATTATAACAAAGTGGAAGCGATTGGGAACGACAGCAACTCAGCCACGAAGTGGTCGGCCACATAAAATGACAGAGCGGTCAGCGGATGCTGAGGGGCATAGTGCGCAGAGGTCAACCCCATAGAACACCTTAGGGATGAATTAGAGCGGAGACTGTGAGCCAGGCCTTCTCGTCCAACATCAGTGTCTGACCTCACAAATGTGCTTCTGGAAGAATGGTCAAAAATTCCCATAAACACTCCTGACCCTTGTGGAAAGCCTTCCCAGAAGAGTTGAAGCTGTTGTAGCTGCAAAGGGTGGGCCGACATCAAATTAAACCCTATGGATTAAGAAGGGGATCTCACTCAAATTCATATGCGTGTGAGGTCAGCCGAGCAAATACTTGTGGTAATATAGTGTATTTATCAATAAGGCTCATTACTATAGTTTATTTTTATTTAATAGAAACTCTTATATTGATGGTTCTTCAGAGGTTCTTTAGTAGAATGGTTCTATAAAGAACTATGAACACTCAAAGAGCCCTTTGCACGATTAAAGTTCAGTCAACAAAATATTGGTTGTAATTTGACCAGAGGTGCCGAAACGTTTACAACTTTTTAAACGAACTTTGGGTAAATATTTCCAATTGATTTTTCATATTTGTTTCATATTTGCTTGTTAATCTGTTTATATCAGAGTTTAGTAACTGACCATTTCTGACTGATTAGGGTTATAAAGGGTTGCTTCACAGGGTGTTCATAACAAATCATATTTTTATTTTTTATTTCTCTTCATTATTTTAGACTGTATCTTGAGACATTAGTGGTGAAAGCCACGCCAGCTTCCTGCTGTCTTTGTGATTTGGCTCGGCGCTGACGAGCTGCGTTACAGACGCGGCGTTAACACGCTGTCACTCCGACCCGCTTCCCTTCTTTCAGCCCGACTCCTCTCCAATACTGATAGCGTCGTTTGTACTTAAAGGCTGGAGGAAACAAAAAGCTCAGGCAGAGTTTTAGAAGATGATGCTTCCTTCGTATGTCACTTAATGTGGTGCCTCAACGTCCCATGAAGGCTAATCTCAACAGTGACACGGACTCTGTGTTTCTTTTGAAGCCGCTTCATTTTTCCCGCCGCAGTTCTACTAACTTAGCAATGACCCTTCCATTTGCTTCAATGGGCCACTTTATCAGAAACACCCACCTTGTGCTTCCACTAACTGGCCACTTTATCAGAAACACCCACCTTGTGCTTCCACTAACTGGCCACTTTATTAGAAACACCCACCTTGTGCTTCCACTAACTGGCCACTTTATTAGAAACACCCACCTTGTACTTCCACTAACTGGCCACTTTATCAGAAACACCCACCTTGTGCTTCCACTAACTGGCCACTTTATTAGAAACACCCACCTTGTACTTCCACTTACTGGCCACTTTATTAGAAACACCCACCTTGTACTTCCACTCACTGGCCACTTTATTAGAAACACCCACCTTGTGTTTCCTCTCACTGGCCACTTTATTAGAAACACCCACCCTACCTCTCAGCAGTCTCTCCTTCAGCGTTCTAGCTAACTGGTCGCTGTTGGTTACTACACTGTTCGTAACGTTAGCTAGGCTAGCAATAGTACTAAGAAACGAATTACTAGCACAGCTAGCAAAAGAATACAGTCGTTAGCATATCAGCTAATGAGAATCAGGTTCTTGTCGACACTGATACTGAAAATAACTCATGACTGAGTATCAGGTTTGTTTACTGCTTTAAGCTTCGAGAACCCGATGATTCCCACCGTTTAAATCCGGCCTCTCTCAGACCGTGAGGTGCTGGTAATGTTTGTCCTCCTGCCGATCGATAAGCCTTGACACGCTGTCAGCAGAGCCAGATGGCTGTGATGGATGGCTGTGTTTGCTTTATTGTCTTTAGCCTCCGTGTCTGAAACTTTCCCTCCTCTGGAAGCTGCTCTCCGACTCTCTCCGGGACGACCCGGCTGAAAGCGTCTCACAGGCCCGTCACGTCAAGCGGGGATGATTTTTCATCGGTTTTATGAACAGGATGAACCCTCACTTTCACTTCTGGACTTCGGAGATTGAAGCTGTTAAAGTAACTCACCCCAGACGTTTGTCTTATGCGGCTGTTTTTAAAAGATACTGAACTGAGCAAAGAAAAAACGATGGACTGGATTCACTCCTTCAATATTTACTTGGTCTTTTTATTGGATGAGCAGAGAATCCTGTGGAATCCGATGGAAGAGGCGCTGCCTTTTCTTCAATTGCTGTTTCGGATATACATTTTTGTCATTTTTCAGGTTTTGACATAATTTGAAAGCACCTGGGGTCCTCTATAATGTGTGTAAATTTCATGATGAAAGGACCAACGAAAATAATCTAAAATGACTGGGAAAGACGTCTGGTTCCATTGACTTGCATTAACAGTAGAGGACGTTTTTACCTTCTCCTGTAAAGTCAGCATTTTGGAGATAAGAGGTTTTGATCCGACAGCAGCGAATTACGCTAGGCTACATTTACCATTCAAATTTGGCTAAATCTTCTTTTTGTTTACATTTGACACAGAATAATAGCGAAGAAATAAAATGCAATACAATAACCCTTAATGGTGGCTGTGATGTTAGCATGAGCTATCAAAACATTAGCTAGGCTAGCACTAGCATTAACTGACTTAGCAATACAATGGTATAATAATAGCTAGGTAGCGAGCTAGCTAACGAAGGTAGATACAATCATTAGCTAATACAACAAAACAGGAGCATGGCCAGCATTAGCATGCTAGCTGATTGAAACATGGTCATGATTTGCCATGCTAGCTCATGCTAACATCACGACAATAGTTCAAAGGGTTCATGGCGGCTGTGAAGCGAACATAAACGACAGAAAACATTAGCTAGGCTAGCATTAGCGTTAACTAGCATTAGCATGGCTTGTTTAGTTTATGCTAACATGACAACTCCAGTTCAACGTTGTGAAAAGATATGAATCCTCTGTATATGTTCAAAAAATAATAGTGAAGAAATAAAACTGAAAAATGTGTTAACCCTCCTTCTGCACTAGCTTTAACCAACTTACCAAAAGAATGGTATAATAATAGTTAGGGAGCTAGCTAGTTAACTGAGGTGGATACAATCATTAGCGAGAAGAATACAGCAGGAGCTTGACCAGCATTAGCATGCTAGCCGATGAAAACATGGTCATGATTTTAATGCTTGCTATGCTAGTTTATGCTAACATCATGAGTTCAAGGGTTAACGGCGGCTGTGGTGTAAACATGAATGACAAAAACATTAGCTAGGCTAGCACAAGCATTAACTCACGTACCAGCGCTATATCAATAACATCTAGGTGGCTAGGTTGCTCCCTCAGGTAGATGCAGTCATTAGCTAGCAGAACAAAACTATTACCAGCATTAGCATGCTAGCTGATGAAAGCAAAATGATTGTTAGTTTTTTTAACATAATAGTGAAGAAATAAAACTATGCTAACACAACCTTCCTTCAGTATTTCAGATTAAATTACCAATAGAGTGGTAAAAAGAATAGCTAGCTAGCTAACTGAGGTGGGTCCAATCATTAGCTAAAAGAGCAAAGTTGAAATATATCCAGGATTAGCATGCTAGCTGATGAAAACATGGTCATTCTTGCTACGCTAGTCAGTGCTACTTAGACCCTGCCTACCAGCAACACACCTGGCTCATCAACGAAGACTCCTAATCAACTAATTGATTTTTAAGGAGGTACACATATTATTAGGACGATAGAATGGTTGGAGTTTAACTGAAGTCCTAAAATGAAAACATCTTTTGCGGCACAAATACAGGCAGAGTCCAGTCTTTAAAGAGGCATTTCAGCCTAAAATTAGCATTTAATATGCTATCTGTCACATTACGTCATATTCTATAGCCCAGCAGTGCAGCCTTCAGCCTTGTCAGTTTGACAAAATCCATGACTTTGTTTCTAACTACAACACCCAGCATGCAAAGACATGCAACAAATGGGAATCTTCCCAACAGGGATAATCGAATGGGCAGATTTTGAGGCTTATAAACACAGTTACATCACATTAGATACACGGCTTCCTGCCGCAGTAGCCAACAAGCACCACAAATTTTCCTTCCACCTTCAAGATGCATCAGTAGAAGATTGCTTTTCTAGTCTTTAAACTGGAAAATCCCACTTTTGAGACCATTGTGGGACCACTGTAGGATGTGGGCTATGCTGATGTACGCTAGTCCAATGTATCAGACACCACCTAATCAAGCCTATTAGAGATTCTGATCAGCTCCCCAGTTTGAGGCAAATGCACATTTATTATTCATACATTATTTAGCTGTGTAGATTAATGCTGAATGGTGGGATGTTGACGTGCTACATTAGCCTCGCAGCTATAGTGCTAAAACTAAAGAAGCAACTTCAGACACCAACATATGTTGAGTTTGTTTTAAGGGAGGGGGTCTTTTGTGCCAAACTAGCTTTTAGGATTCAGTCGCTAACAAACAGTAAGTATTGTTAGCAAGTTGCACAGCACAAATATGGCTAAAGATGGGCAGGAAACAAAGCCAGAGGAATTAAGTGGCCCTTATTAATCCCACAATGAATGGAAATTTCACTCCGCATTTAACCCATCCGCGAAGGGAAACAACACACACACACACTAGGGGGCAGTGAGCATACTTGTCCGGAGCAGTGGGCAGCCCTATCCACAGCACCCAGGGAGCAGTTGGGGGTTAGGCGTCTTGCTCAAGGACACCTCAGTCATGGACTGTCGGCTCTGGGGATCGAACCAGCGACCTTCCGGTCACAGGGCCAGTTCCCTAACCTCCAGCCCACGACTGCCCTCGTGAAATGTTGTGGAGTAACACGATTCCATGTATCCATGTTTAGTCCAGTTTGGGAATGCTGTTCTTTCCCAGATGACTCAACCCTAGTCTGCAAGCGTTGCAGTGCTGTGTGAAAGTGTGGGATTCATCAGCCGAGGAGGGAAGGAGAGATTCGTTTATTTTCTCGTGGCCGAGCGTGGTGCTAATTTGTAATTAGCATGAACTCCTTTTCCCACGGAGGCCGAGAGCAGTTTGTTTTTGGGGTGAATTATCGCAGCCTCTGCAGGATTGGAAAGAGAGAGAGTGGATTTTAATCCACACTGCTCAGATCTGCCCTCCGGACTCATGAACACACACACACACACACACACACACACACACACACACACACACACACACTGGCTTGATGAAAATAGAAAAGACTCAAATCCACCCTAAGCTGCTTTGCTAAATCACATTAGCACGTATTATTTAACTGCAAACACTTCCAGCCTTATCGCCACCCTCTAGATCCAGATGTTGTGAGGAATAACCCCACATTTCTCTCACCACATAGACCATTTAGGCAAATTTCACAAACCCTAATGGGCGAGTTAATTTCGCTCCTTCAGCCAGAGAGAGGGAGAGATCGCTTCAGTGCTAATAAACTCGGCTAGCCTCGTTTTCCCACATCAAAGTGATTTAGCTCACTCTCAGCATGTTCAGTTGTAATTAGCATCGTGAAACACATGGCATGTTAGGTGAAACGTGTAATTAACAATAACAGCTGATTTTTATTACTAAGGCTTGCATATTGAGTGCTGTGGCCTTTATTTTTGAACCACCAGAGGCTCTTTTCAGCACATTCCAACTTGACAAGACTCTTGTTAGGTGCAGGCCATCTTATCTTCAGGTCCTTCCACAAAACACATGGCTCTCTGTCTGCCCTGCACAGAATCACTATTGGGGTTCCTCAGGGGTATGATCTTGGTCCACTTCTCTTCTCCTTGTACCAAGATCGTACCCCTGAGTACGATGATAAGGCCTCACTACTGGGGTTCTTCAGGAATATGATCTTGGTCCATTTCTGTTCTCCTTGTACCAAGATCCTACCCCTGAGTACAACGATGTAGCCTTTCCATTGGGGTTCCTCAGGGGTATGATTTTGGATCACTTCTGTCCCCCTTGTACCAAGATTGTACCCTGAGTACGATGATGTAGCCTTTCTATTGGGGTTCCTCAGGGGTATGATTTTGGTCCACTTCTGTTCTCCTTGTACCAAGATCCTACCCCTGAGTACAATGATGTAGCCTCTCTATTGGGGTTCCTCAGGGGTATGATTTTGGATCACTTTTGTTCCCCTTGTACCAAGATCGTACCCCTGAGTACGATGATAAGGCCTCACTATTGGGGTTCTTCAGGAATATGATCTTGGTCCACTTCTGTTCCCCTTGTACCAAGATCGTGCCTAAGTATGATGATGTAGCCTTTCTATTGGGGTTCCTCAGGGGTATGATCTTGGCTGGTGTTTCTAATTAAGTGGCCAGTGAGTGGAAACACAAGGTGGGTGTTTCTATTAAAGTGGCCAGTAAGTTTATATAGACTACTGAATGGAATGTACTGAAAACACTAAAATTTGATTGTTACGATTATCACTGTAGAACTTTTGCCGATCCAAGTAAGACAGGCTCCATATCCGGGACATGTACTGATAAACAGGAATGATTCTGATGTTTTCTGTACCTTACAGAAGCGATGAGATGTATCAGGTTTGATCAGATGTGGCTGTATCTCTGACACAGGGCATCAGTTTCAAAGCAAGCTGGAGTTCACTGTCACTTCTCTCCGTTCTGGTTCCTCTGAAGGTTTTAGCACAGATGTGAAGTCGGTGTGATTTCTGCCTCTTTTGATGTCGAGTCCTGTCCACATTGAGCTTGATCAAACCCCTCGCTGTCTACCTTCACAGCTGAAGGATGAACAGGGCAGTGGGAAAAGTGTTCCAGCCTGTTTTTTTTCTAGCAGATGGTTTAAAACTTTATTTTGTGTGGTGAATAAAGTAATAATTTAAAGAATCTCACTTTAACTAACATCCAAAGGATAAGTTTGCCCTCTGCTTTATCACAGTCTGAGCTCCAAAAGCACGTGTGGAGATCTGAGCTGATCTCCACATGGTACTCAGGTCAGGTGATGCAATGGCCACTTTATTAGAAACACCCACCTTGTGCTTCCACTTACTGGCCACTTTATTGGAAACATCCACCTTGTGCTTCCACTTACTGGCCACTTTATTGGAAACACCCACCTTATGTTTCCACTTAATGGCCACTTTATTGGAAACATCCACATTGTGCTTCCACTAACTGACTTAAAATAACTACTACTGCATCTAAACACATCCATTTTGGATGCAGCTGTGTGTGCACCATTCATACTGGACATAAAGCACAATGTTTGGGCAAAATTTCATAGCTCACGTAGTGACTGTGTAGGGAGCAGTGAGCCATTTGAGATTCAGCCTTAGGTCTGATCTTATTGATGTTCAATATTGACCATTAATGGGCTGTTTGTGCAGTAGCTAAATATTGCACTTGAGAGAAACTCGTATCCATCACATGGCTTAGTTTAACTCTGAACCATGAAAGATCCTTTGGAATATCTCCATTAGCCTCATTGCTCTGGTGGTAAAACCAAAGAAGCAAAACTTCAGACCTCAAACAAGTCTTGGCTGATCCTACATTTAACCTGTGTATGTTTGATTGACCTGCTCCTCTAAAATCCACCCGACAGTAACTCTGCCTGGTCTAAATGACTATAATCCCTCATCAGGTCATTCCTGTTGAAACGTCTTATCTCAGCCCCCTTCCCTCCACTGCTTCTGAGGTCCTTCAGTTCATCTGAGTGGAACTCCAGAGTCTGAGCAGGTCAAAAATAGCTGCGAAATCGCCAGTTTGCTTGTGATCTATTCTCAGCCGCGCTCATGCACGCCCGTCCCGAAGTGTCTCGCTGCTAAATTGTGTTTTGCATGGTTGCATTGCAGAACTGGGAACTGGGTAAACTTTCGGATCCCCTAGTGAGATCGCTATATTGGAGTTGTTATTAATTTTTTTTCTCTCAAACTTTCTTGCTGTTGTTGACACTTCCCGGAAAACCCTCAGCTCCAAGGGAGTGAAGAGGTTTGGCTTTAATTAGAAACAGTTTTTTCAATATTTTAAGGCCCTAATCAAATCGCTGGCTTTCATCATATGGTAATGCATCGGTTAAGCCAACTGAGCTACCAGCCCAATCAATGAAACTAATGTGTTTACATTTGGGGGATGTTTACTTTGAGTTATTCTGTTTTTATTACCATTAACACTTTGTGCTTTCACTTTCTGGCTAATTTATTAGAAATGGAAGGTGTTTCTGATAAAGTGGCCAATTAGTGGTAGAAGTCCCACTCACTGGCCACTTTATCAGAAACACCCACCTTGTGCTTCCACTCACTGGCTACTTTATTAGAAACACCCACCTTGTGCTTCCACTAACTGGCCACTTTATTAGAAACACCCACCTTGTACTTCCACTCACTGGCCACTTTATCAGAAACACCCATCTTGTGCTTCCACTAACTGGCCACTTTATTAGAAACACCCACCTTGTGCTTCCACTCACTGGCCACTTTATTAGAAACACCCACCTTGTGCTTCCACTAACTGGCCACTTTATTAGAAACACCCACCTTGTGCTTCCACTAACTGGCCACTTTATTAGAAACACCCACCTTGTGCTTCCACTCACTGGTCACTTTATCAGAAACACCCATCTTGTGCTTCCACTAACTGGCCACTTTATTAGAAACACCCACCTTGTGCTTCCACTCACTGGCCACTTTATTAGAAACACCCACCTTGTGCTTCCACTAACTGGCCACTTTATTAGAAACACCCACCTTGTGCTTCCACTAACTGGCCACTTTATTAGAAACACCCACCTTGTGCTTCCACTAACTGGCCACTTTATTAGAAACACCCACCTTGTGCTTCCACTAACTGGCCACTTTATTAGAAACACCCACCTTGTGCTTCCACTAACTGGCCACTTTATTAGAAACACCCACCTTGTGCTTCCACTAACTGGCCACTTTATTAGAAACACCCACCTTGTGCTTCCACTAACTGGCCACTTTATTAGAAACACCCACCTTGTGCTTCCACTAACTGGCCACTTTATTAGAAACACCCACCTTGTGCTTCCACTAACTGGCCACTTTATTAGAAACACCCACCTTGTACTTCCACTAACTGGCCACTTTATTAGAAACACCCACCTTGTACTTCTACTAACTGGCCACTTTATTAGAAACACCTACCTTATACTTCTACTAACTGGCCACTTTATTAGAAACACCTCACCCAAAAGTTGCTCTGTGGTCAGTATATAGCCACTGATGAAAGACTAGAGGACACAAACCATGAATCGGCAGATGAGCTACAGTCTCTAACTGAACACCAGAAACTATAAGAACTATAAAAGATTGGTTTCCAATAAAGTGGCTGGGGACCAAAAAATCATATTATTTGGATGGTGAAGCATCGAACGGGTCCAGAGCAAAGTTAGAATATAAAATCGTTCATATTTCATATTCTACAGCTTTATCCTTCCCCATAAACCCACTAACAGCACTTAATCAGTTCAATACTGAACTTTCCCGCACGCAGCTGTGTAAATAACACTTTATCAGACATATTCATTCATTCTTTCCCATCTCTGATGGGGGTTCCTCAGAAGTGCCGGATCTTTTGAAGTGTTTTAAGAATAGGGGATCACATTAAAAGATTAATAAAACATCCGGACCACCAAACGGAATATTTCCCCCACTGCTGAATATTTGATGTGTGTAGATTGAACATGTTTTGGATAAAGGGCTGTTAAAGGAAGAGCAGCGTGTGAGGCAGATGAAATAAATATCAGGCCAGGTTTGAAATGGAAAACGTGCGGAGCTGCAGCAGGTTTTTTTAACCGCCACTGTGCTGGAGCTGAATCTGCTCCCAGTCTGAAGGAGCGGAGAGACACCAGGGTCTACAAAGAGGCCGAAAGGACAAAATCTGAGCTCGAGATTCAACCAGACATGCTCACTCTCCACACTCCCACTGTGCGTTCGCTAAGGAAACGGACAGTTGTGCGACAATCTTTGTGAAAGTTTTGTAAAATTTGTGAAAGTTTTGTACCACCCCGCAGAGTTTAGCCCCAGCCCTAATCTCACACACCTGATCCAGGTAATCAGGGCCTTCAGGGGCTTCTGATCCATAAGCCAAGTGCATTGGATCTAAACTCTGGGGTGGTAGATCTCCAGGACCGGGTCTGAGCCCCTCTGCGCTAAAGCAATGACTATAATGACAATGAATGTGTTTACAAGCACTTAGTAATGACTGTAGTTAACCACATGGTTATTGCCGTGATGTTGATACTTTGGTTTGAACAGTTTGAACAAACAGCACATTCAAGATTCAAGATGGTTCTGTTTTTAGCTATGCTGGCATATACAATGTGGACAAAAGTATTGGGACACCTCCGCATCACACCTACAGGAGCTTCTATGAATCCCATTCTAAACCCATAGGCAATATTATGGAGTTGGTCCCCTTTTGCAGCTCTAACAGCTTCCACTCTTCTGGGATGCTTCTACAAGATGTTGGAATATGTCTGTGGGAATGTCTGCCCATTCATCCAGAAGAGCATCTGTGAGGTCAGACACTGATGTTAGACAAGAAGGCCTGCCTCACAATCTCCCTTATAGTTCATCCCAAAGGTGTGTGATGGGATGAGGTCAGGAATCTGTGAGGGCCAGTCAAGTTCCTTCACACCAAACTCACCCAGCCAGGCCTTTATGGAGCTGCTCTGGTCAGTGGAGCTCAGTCAAAGCTGGAACAGGAAAGGTTCTTCCACAAACAGTTCCCACAAAGTTGGAAGTACAGAATTGTGCACAATGTCTTGTTCTGCAGAAGCATTAAGATTTCCCTTCAGTGGAACTGAGGGTTTTAGACCAACCCCTGAAAAACAGCCCATTAGCATCATCCCTCCTCCACCAAACTTTACAGCTGGCACAGTGCTGTCAAGCAGGTAATGTTCTTCTGGCATTCCCCCAAACACAGACTTGTCCATTAGATTGACAGACAGAAGCGTGAAGGTTAAGATTTAAAATCATCCAGGGAGGTTTAATGTTCCAGAAGAACTTACCAAGTCAGAATTGTTCCCAGTGGTGGTGATGGGAACCAGACGTCCACCTCTAAAAGCTCCTCACAGAAGGTTCCGACATGAAATAGTTATGAATTCACTGCCTGATGTCTAAGATGCTTTTTTATGGTTGTTTTGGCAAGGTTTTGGTCTTAAACTCCATTTACGGTGAAGGCATACACAACATGGAATATATTTATGTATTTACGACAAATATTCAAAAGTTTTGATGGCTATACTCTTATAGTAAAATCTGGGAAATGAAATATAGAAGCACCTTTTATAGAAGATGTGTCCAAACTTTTGACTGCTACTGAATGCAATATGCATATAAACCCTTTTAGCTGCAGTGCAGTGATAAACGAGTCGTTGTCAAGATTTACGTAGAAAATAATGCCGTTGTTTATTAATGCTGCCACCCACATGCACACCAGACTGATTATGGCTTCTGAACCAGCTAGAAAAGAGTTTATAATCTGATAATAGATAAGAAAAGAAGTCCACTTTCAGTTCACACCAGCTGCACAGAGCAATCGGGGAATATATTAGTGTCTCCTACTTTTCCCATTCTGTAGGAAATGACTGACCAGATGCTGGGTCAATTCAGAAAAAACTGCTTTAATGTACATTGACCATCAGCATCGCATTCGAGTCGAAGAGAGAACAAAATTCAAAATCAAATATCTTTATGATAAAGTTCATAATAATGGCAAATTAATTTCTCATGTTCCATAATACAATTGAATAAAATGCAAAATAATTTATGTTCTATAAAGAAATGTATTCTCTATAATAAAGATTCTAAACACTGTGAAATTACTCTCTTACATTTGTAAAAGTTGAATTTGTATAATAAACTTCTAATAAAATAAAACATAATAAAATAAAAACCATCATTCTGTAAGGAAGTTCTTAAAAAAAAAAAAAAAAATTTGTGCTCTATAATAAAATTTACACTGTATAGTGGAGGTTGTAAAAAAATGGAAAATATTTCTCTTATTCTTTAAAAATTCAGTTTAGAAAATGGTAAAATGTTAAAAGTAAAAAAGGCAAATCATTTATTTGACACTATCATAATATATTGCATAGGTTTGTAAAAACGGCATAAATAATTTCTCCTATTTTCTCTGAAATTTGAGGGGAAAAGCTAAAGAAATTATTATATTCTATAAAAAGTTTCAAAAAATATATTTTTTAGCTTATAGTCTATAATGAATGCTAACATACTGTAGCTCACTTATTATGATCAATATTTTTATGTTCTATAATGAAATTTGTAAAAATCATGTCTCTTGTAGTTTGTAGTCCATAATGAATGTTTGTAAATACAACACTAAATGCAACAAACTCACACTAATTCCATAATTCCTAAAGAAGTTATATTAAACCTAGAAAACAAAACAAACATTTTAAAATAGACTCATTCATGTCTTTTATATAATATATATATTTTATATATATTTTATATTCTCTATATTGATAGGAAAGGGTTGTGAAATGATGAGAGTTGATTTAGTAATTAAGATTTTTATATTTAAACTCTATGGTTTCTAAGATCAGGCCTTAATTATCTCACGTTAGTTGTCCTCACATAAGCAATCTCACGTTATTTATCTCATATTAGTTTTCTACCATTAGTTTTCACACATTATTTATCTCACTTTAGTTTTCTCAAGTGAGTTATCTTTCATTAGTTATCTCATGTTATTTCCATGTTATTTTTCATGTTAGTTTTCTCATGGTAGCTTTCTCATGTCAGTTATTTCTAATTATCTCACACTAGTTATCTCAGGTTAATTTTCAAATGTTCGTTTTCTCAAGTCAGTTAGTTTTCATGTTATCTCATACTAGTTATCTGACGTTCATTTTCACATGTTAGTTTTCTCACGTTAGTTTTCTCATGTTAGTTATCTGATGTTTTTTCTTGCATTAGTTTTCTCACATTTGTTTTTTTCATGCTAGTTTTTGCACGTTAGTTAAATTAGTTATCTCTTGTTAGTTATCTCACATTAGGTATGAGGAATTCCTGTTTAAATCATGAATTATATTTTCCTAAACTGAAAGGTCTGATTATGTAGAAGAACATAGTTGATTCAGAGGTGTGGACAGTAGATATGTTGACCTAATTAATACAGACCCAGCTGGAAAGCCCAAGCTCAACCTAAACAGGAGTGGGGAAAGGGGGCATACATGCTCCTTCTGACTTACTAAAACAACTTTGTGTAAAGCGCTTAGAACCAGGCCAAGCAGATGAGTGTGGGATGAAGTGAAAATATAAATGAATGGATAAAGTGTCCAGCTTCCAGTGGCGCCACCTGCAGTGCTCTAGTCCTCCTCTGTAGTGAAGAGAGACATCAGAGTTGGAATGCAGTCCATTTGAAGGTGGATCATGAATAATGTTGGCAGAGTGGCACAGTAAATCACCAGTGTTCCTTGATGAGAGTTAATCCTCTAAATGGTAAGCTTGTGATTTAGATTTGAATGTTAAGACTTATTATGCAGTTGCTACTATGAATTATTCAATATCTGCTATAAAATATTAAGTGTCTAGTTTGAAGTAGTAAGTAACCATTGTGAATTATTCAATATCTGCTATGAATTATTCAGTGTCTATTAATTATTCAGTATCTACTACAAATTATTCCATATCTATTATGACTTATGAATAAGATGCACTAATTATGTACTAAGATTTACTAAGTATGTGCAGTATATATCAAGATGTACTAAGTATATGCTAAGACGTACTAAGTATGCATTAAGATGTACTAAGCATATGCTAAGACGTACTAAGCATGCACTAAGATGTACTAGGTATGTACTAAGATGTATGAAATGTGTACTAAATATGTACTAAGATATACTAAGTATATACTAAGATGAACTATATACTAAAATGTATTAAAAACTTACTTAAGTATTGTGTACAGTGATGTACTAAGTATATACTAAAAATATTCAATATCCACTACAAAGTATTCCGTATCTACTATGAATTATTCAGCAAGTAAACAATAATAGCTACTAATGAACATATGTTTGGGCACAGCACAGACAGGTTTATACAGCATTAGCGAATGAGTCAGAATCAGATGGAAAACCTTCGTCTGAGCTCTCCTGCCGTTCAGGGTCAGTGCTCAGCATTATGTCTTCAGTGTCTTTGGGCTCTCGGGTGCGATATGTTCCTCTGTGATGGAACATGCAGCGGAAGACCACGGCACCCAGCACCAACAGAATCAGCACCGCAGACACACACACACCTACCAAACACCAACAGTATCAGCATTACACAGTACTACAGTATACACTCCTCTGGCCACTTTATCAGAAACCTATCAGCTCTACCTCATCTGATAGATCATCTGTCGAGGCACAGATCGTGTTAGCCTTCCACTAGACCTTCATAGGTGTTTCTAATAAAGTGGGCAGTTAGTGGAAGTACAAAGTGGGTGTTTCTAATAAAGTGGCCAGTGAGTGGAAGCACAAGGTGGCTGTTTCTAATAAAGTGGCCAGTGAGTGGAAGCACAAGGTGGGTGTTTCTAATAAAGTGGGCAGTTAGTGGAAGCACAAGGTAGGTGTTTCTAATAAAGTGACCAGTGAGTGGAAGCACAAGGTAGGTGTTTCTAATAAAGTGGCCAGTGAGTGGAAGCACAAGGTGGGTGTTTCTAATAAAGTGGCCAGTGAGTGGAAGCACAAGGTGGGTGTTTCTAATAAAGTGGGCAGTTAGTGGAAGTACAAAGTGGGTGTTTCTAATAAAGTGGCCAGTGAGTGGAAGCACAAGGTGGGTGTTTCTAATAAAGTGGCCAGTGAGTGGAAGCACAAGGTGGGTGTTTCTAATAAAGTGGGCAGTTAGTGGAAGCACAAGGTAGGTGTTTCTAATAAAGTGGCCAGTTAGTGGAAGCACAAGGTGGGTGTTTCTAATAAAGTGACCAGTGAGTGGAAGCACAAGGTAGGTGTTTCTAATAAAGTGGCCAGTGAGTGGAAGCACAAGGTAGGTGTTTCTAATAAAGTGGCCAGTGAGTGGAAGCACAAGGTGGGTGTTTCTAATAAAGTGACCAGTGAGTGGAAGCACAAGGTAGGTGTTTCTAATAAAGTGGCCAGTGAGTGGAAGCACAAGGTGGGTGTTTCTAATAAAGTGGGCAGTTAGTGGAAGCACAAGGTAGGTGTTTCTAATAAAGTGACCAGTGAGTGGAAGCACAAGGTAGGTGTTTCTAATAAAGTGGCCAGTGAGTGGAAGCACAAGGTGGGTGTTTCTAATAAAGTGGGCAGTTAGTGGAAGCACAAGGTAGGTGTTTCTAATAAAGTGGCCAGTTAGTGGAAGCACAAGGTGGGTGTTTCTAATAAAGTGGCCAGTTAGTGGAAGCACAAGGTGGGTGTTTCTAATAAAGTGGCCAGTTAGTGGAAGCACAAGGTGGGTGTTTCTAATAAAGTGACCAGTGAGTGGAAGCACAAGGTAGGTGTTTCTAATAAAGTGGCCAGTGAGTGGAAGCACAAGGTGGGTGTTTCTAATAAAGTGGCCAGTGAGTGGAAGCACAAGGTGGGTGTTTCTAATAAAGTGGCCAGTTAGTGGAAGCACAAGGTGGGTGTTTCTAATAAAGTGGCCAGTTAGTGGAAGCACAAGGTGGGTGTTTCTAATAAAGTGACCAGTGAGTGGAAGCACAAGGTAGGTGTTTCTAATAAAGTGGCCAGTGAGTGGAAGCACAAGGTGGGTGTTTCTAATAAAGTGGCCAGTGAGTGGAAACACAAGGTGGGTGTTTCTAATAAAGTGACCAGTGAGTGGAAGCACAAGGTAGGTGTTTCTAATAAAGTGGCCAGTGAGTGGAAGCACAAGGTGGGTGTTTCTAATAAAGTGGCCAGTGAGCGGAAGCACAAGGTGGGTGTTTCTAATAAAGTGGCCAGTGAGCGGAAGCACAAGGTGGGTGTTTCTAATAAAGTGGCCAGTGAGCGGAAGCACAAGGTGGGTGTTTCTAATAAAGTGGCCAGTGAGCGGAAGCACAAGGTGGGTGTTTCTAATAAAGTGACCAGTGAGCGGAAGCACAAGGTGGGTGTTTCTAATAAAGTGGCCAATGAGCGGAAGCACAAGGTGGGTGTTTCTAATAAAGTGGCCAGTGAGCGGAAGCACAAGGTGGGTGTTTCTAATAAAGTGGCCAGTTAGTGGAAGCACAAGGTGGGTGTTTCTAATAAAGTGGCCAGTGAGTGGAAGCACAAGGTAGGTGTTTCTAATAAAGTGACCAGTGAGTAGAAGCACAAGGTGGGTGTTTCTAATAAAGTGGCCAGTGAGCGGAAGCACAATGTGGGTGTTTCTAATAAAGTGGCCAAGTATCAACAAATAATTTATCTAACAGTTGTAAAATATTACCAATAATTGTCTTTTCAACTGTCAAACATTCAAATTTAAATCCAGTTAAAAATAGAAATGCCTACTGATCCTGTACAAATATGTCAAAGATAAATAAAATCTTACCCAAAACAATGGAAATAAACAGTTCATCTTCTGCTTCATGTGCAACAGCTGAAATAAAGTAAGAAAAATCTTTAAGGGTCAAATATGTGGTTTAAGCTAATAAACAAACAATATTTTTACGAGTGTAAACATTATCTTGTGAATAAATTTGAAGGTGGTAATTCACCTGTATCAAATACAGTAATAATGTTTAATGTAGTTTGTGCTCATTTCTAATGAAACTAGAACTTGTACTTCTATTGTAAGCTTAATAATTTTACATTTATAAATTTAATTTAATAAAATAAGCTTTATTTTAAAAGAAATGCATGAAAATGTTTGAGTTGTGTTGTTTATTGTCTATATTCCACTAAAGTATATATATTTTCAAAAATATTACCAAATATGACCATAATTGAAGTTTAAAAAATTGCTTAATTTTCTTTTAAAAAATCATAATCAAATCAAATGTTTGTAGGTCAGACTTTTAGATCTCCAAATGTATTATTATCATTATTATGATTATGATTATTATTATTACTATTTAGTTTTTCTAGTTTTAACAATACTAGTAGTCCTAATACAGTTACAGTTCAATTCAAGTCAGTTTAGATTTTTCTTCATTGATGATTTTCTGAAGTAATCAAACCCGTTCAGTGGTTCTGAGGTCTGGACTCTGGGGTGGTCAGTCCATCGTCCAGCTTCTTTGTTTGATGTGTCCGTCTCCTTTTCTCAGTGAGGTTCTTCTTGATCAGCTACACGTCCTTTCAGACCCACAGCGCTGAGTGGTCTTCTCACAGTGGAAGGATGGACAGAAACACCTGTGGATGTTTTCAGATCTGAAGTAGCTTGATCTTCTCCTCTCTCTCAGAGATCAAAGCTTTCAGTGCTGTTTCTCTGATGGGGGCAATTTTGGGGTCAGTTTTGGGGTCGACCAGCTCTTCCAGGTGGTTGTTAGGAGGCACAGTTTCCTGTTTTTGTACTATAGTTTTGATGTGTATTTTTATTCTAAATGTGTTTAGATTACACTTATTATGTTATGGGAAATTACATATATTTTTTTCAATATGCTCAATGTAGCAATAAAATTGGAGCAGGATCACGTTTAACACTGTCACTTTAAATTTAACGTTTAATGTCTTTTACCCCACGTCTTCAACTGGAGACAAGCAGGCCAGTCAAGCACCCACACTCACTGACTGCATAGCCATGCTGTTGTAACACATGCAGAATATTTCTTGGTGTGTCATGTTAATAGACATGGATGTCCCTGAAAAAGACGGCGTCTAGAAGGCAGCATATATTCCTCCTAAATGTCTTCAGCATCACTGATGCTTTCACAGATGTTATTGAAAAAGTGTTGCTTAAATGTTGCTTTAAATTGACTATTCAAATGTTTACATTGGTGCAATGTGAATGAAATACATTACATGTTATGTCAACACAGTAACTAAAAACTTATTTATTTATTTTTTTTACAATTTTTATCCCCTAAGACCACCCCCTCACCCTGCTGTCTTTTGAACTTTATGCTGGTAACAACCTCAATGGTGCTTTTCTTGTTTGACCTGGCAAACACAACATCCTTTGTATTGTTCAACAATCTGAAAGGTTGACTCTTCACAGCATAATACATGTTTCCACTGAGCGTCAGTCAGTTTCAGATGAGCTTGAGCCCAGAGAAGTAGGCAGTGTTTCTGGATGTTGTTGATACAGGACTTCCACTGTGCAGAGTTCAGTCTTAACTTGCATTTGTAGGTGCAGTGACAATGTTTACAGACAACAGTTTGTTGAAATATTCCTGTTTTTAAGATGGTTCTAGTTTTAAGCTGCTCCTGTCCCAACTAATAAAACTTTTAAGCAGACTTCACTCTGAAAAAAGTTACCTGCAGGAGTAGAAAAGATGCCACCCGGTATCATAGTAACATCAGGAGAAGGAGACACTGGAAAAGATAAAGACAAAGTTCAGTCAGGTCACAATACCTACATTTAGAGCCGGTTATTCATTCAGCCTAATTAGAAACTGTAGAACGGACTCGGTTTATATCACAATACCTACATTTAGAGTCGGTTATTCATTCAGTCTAATGAGAAACGGTAGAACGGACTCGGTTTATATCACAATACCTACATTTAGAGCCGGTTATTCATTCAGTCTAATGAGAAACTGTAGAACGGACTCGGTTTATATCACAATACCTACATTTAGAGTCGGTTATTCATTCAGCCTAATGAGAAACTGTAGAACGGACTCGGTTTATATCACAATACCTACATTTAGAGTCGGTTATTCATTCAGCCTAATGAGAAACTGTAGAACGGACTCGGTTTATATCACAATACCTATATTTAGAGTCGGTTATTCATTCAGTCTAATGAGAAACTGTAGAACGGACTCGGTTTATATCACAATACCTACATTTAGAGTCGGTTATTCATTCAGTCTAATGAGAAACTGTAGAACGGACTCGGTTTATATCACAATACCTACATTTAGAGTCGATTATTCATTCAGCCTAATTAGAAACTGTAGAACGGACTCGGTTTATATCACAATACCTACATTTAGAGTGGGTTATTCATTCAGCCTAATGAGAAACTGTAGAACAGACTCGGTTTATATCACAATACCTACATTTAGAGTCGGTTATTCATTCAGTCTAATGAGAAACTGTAGAACAGACTCGGTTTATATCACAATACCTACATTTAGAGTCGGTTATTCATTCAGTCTAATGAGAAACTGTAGAACAGACTCGGTTTATATCACAATACCTACATTTAGAGTCGGTTATTCATTCAGTCTAATGAGAAACTGTAGAACGGACTCGGTTTATATCACAATACCTACATTTAGAGTCGGTTATTCTTTCAGCCTAATGAGAAACTGTAGAACGGACTCGGTTTATATCACAATACCTACATTTAGAGTCGGTTATTCATTCAGCCTAATGAGAAACTGTAGAACGGACTCGGTTTATATCACAATACCTACATTTAGAGTCGGTTATTCATTCAGTCTAATGAGAAACTGTAGAACAGACTCGGTTTATATCACAATACCTACATTTAGAGTCGGTTATTCATTCATCCTAATGAGAAACTGTAGAACAGACTCGGTTTATATCACAATACCTACATTTAGAGCTGGTTATTCATTCAGTCTAATGAGAAACTGTAGAACAGACTCGGTTTATATCACAATACCTACATTTAGAGTCGGTTATTCTTTCAGCTTGATGAGAAACTGTAGAACGGACTCGGTTTATATCACAATACCTACATTTAGAGTCGGTTATTCTTTCAGCCTAATGAGAAACTGTAGAACGGACTCGGTTTATATCACAATACCTACATTTAGAGTCGGTTATTCATTCAGCCTAATGAGAAACTGTAGAACGGACTCGGTTTATATCACAATACCTACATTTAGAGTCGGTTATTCATTCAGTCTAATGAGAAACTGTAGAACGGACTCGGTTTATATCACAATACCTACATTTAGAGCCGGTTATTCATTCAGCCTAATGAGAAACTGTAGAACGGACTCGGTTTATATCACAATACCTACATTTAGAGCCGGATATTCATTCAGTCTAATGAGAAACTGTAGAACGGACTCGGTTTATATCACAATACCTACACTTAGAGTCGGTTATTCATTCAGCCTAATGAGAAACTGTAGAACAGACTCGGTTTATATCACAATACCTACATTTAGAGTCGGTTATTCATTCAGTCTAATGAGAAACTGTAGAACAGACTCGGTTTATATCACAATACCTACATTTAGAGTCGGTTATTCATTCAGTCTAATGAGAAACTGTAGAACGGACTCGGTTTATATCACAATACCTACACTTAGAGTCGGTTATTCTTTCAGCCATAACAAGCACAAAAAAGTCTAATATCATGCTAAAGGCTTGGTTACTAGCTAGTAACTTTCCTGCTCCACCTCAAATAATCCATAGTAGCTGCTGCTCCATTTAAGGTGGAACGCGTAAATTTGAACAAGAATCTGGAGAATCTCTGACTTCAGCTTCATATCACTGAAGAATTAGGGGGGGTGATTAATAAATAACTGCCCCCCTCTTTGAAGGCGTATGATCCCTAAATGTAACTAAAGCCCAGCAGTGAGGAGCTGAACTTTCCCCTCCTCTGCTGTCCCTGCAGACGGGCAGGGTTGCCCACAGAGCTAGTAGCTGTTAATGAAGTGATGCTCTTTTATTAGAGGGTCTCATTTCAGAGGAAGATCTCAACCACTGCCCTGTAGCTCAGTAACAAGGGGTTAGGGGGACACTCAAAAATGAGGAGCAGGGGTAAGAAGAAGAACTGGGACTCGGTCTCTGTCTTAACACACACAGGGAGGCCCCTTTCAGTTCTTCTGCTCCTAAACTGTGGAGCTCAGCTCGGCTTTTATTAGACAGCCGAGCTCAGAGAGAACTCAGCTCTTTCACAGCTCCTTAATTAAAGCTCTGCGTCTCTTTGGTGTTTATCTTTTTAATGAAATCTTTGTTATTGTCTCATAAGATTTTAAATTAAGACTCCCAGTTTCTTGTGTTACTGCTAAGCTTCATCACCTGTCTGTAAAGCACTTTCAGCTGCCATCTGCAATAAGATGCTCTATATTATTATTATTATTATTATTATTCCAAGTAATACTGTGTACATAAGCCAGAAGCTGAGCCAGTACTGTGAGTTGTCCTCATTTGACCTGAGATTCTGGAGATGAATGTTCTTCATATTTAGAAACTTTTCTGCTTTGACTTTTAAGAGAACATTTTAGAAAAATAATGAGTGTAATTCTGAAAGTTATGCAGCCTTTTTATTAAGCCTTATTAATGACAAAGTGTGGCTGAACTTTGCTCTTTTCATCCTTTTCCAAGCACAGACTTTTTCATCTCTCCTCTATAATGAAGTAATTTAACCTCTTGTGCTTCGGGGGACATTCCGGATTTTCCGCCTGAATTTACACGCCCGAATCTGAAGGCAAATTATCCAGGAGCTGCATGAAATAAATGTAGTTTTGATCATTTTTTTTTGTAAAAGCTCCCCTCAGTTTAAACGAAAATGGGTTCTGTGATCCCAAACATGATGCCATGTGCTTGAGATGTATGGCTGAAAGCCAAAAATCTCAGACGCCTTCATTATTTTTTCAAAAAAATCATTTTTTACAGTGAACATCAGTGAAGAGACAGCATCTGAGATCCAGTGTATATCTCCAGTTTTTGGAAAAATGGGGATCTCACGTTATTTGAATAGTCCGCTGTAGCCCCCTGTAGATTATCTACAGATGTTCAAGTTGTTAACAAACTGTCAATTGAAACTTTGTTGATTTGGACCAGGGTTAGGATTAAGGCCAGGGTGAGGGTTGGGTTTAGGTTTCGGGTTGAGGTTAAGGTGAGGACTAGGATCAGAGCCAGGTTTAGAGTTAAGGAAAACTGGTCTATTTAGTCGATGTTTAGTCGAATGTAACTTGAAAGTAAATTAAATATCTACAAAGGATCAAAAGTGGACTATCCAAATAAAGTATTACCAGAATGGAGTAGATTTTGGATATGGTTTATGTTTGGGCTGAATATATATTTTAATAACAATTTCCTGAATTCCACTATAAATGCTGTCTCGTGAGAGTTTTTCTAGACCACTTCAGAGATATTTCGACAAAGATTTTTAAAGAACTGAACTTAAAAACAGCTCGTTTTTAAAAATCTGCAACCTCCAGAGTTCAGTCTTAGAAGTTGGTTGCATTTACAAATGAAGACTCATCAGTCTATAAACATTTATATATTTATTCAAGCATGTGGCGGCTCCGTTATGCTTTTAGGTTGTGTGGCTGCCAGTAGCAGAAATCACTGTATAGGTAGATGGAAGGATGGATTCCACTAAAATTAGGGAATTCCAGACACATCATGAAACTTCTAGAGCAGGACAATGATCCTAAACACGCTTCAAAGTCCTCCAGAAGTACTTCAAGAAATGCCAGCTGTTTTGGGAATGAAAATCTGTGGGTTGATCTCAGTAATGTTTTGCAATCAGAGAAGTAGAAGTGTTGGGCAAAGAAGATTGGGTGAAAATTCCTAAAATGGGAACAGAAAGCGCATAAGTTCCAAACCCTGCCTCTTGGGCACCCCCTCTTGTCCCATGGGCGGTAACGTAGGCGGAGCAACGAGCTCTCTTTCCTTCTCGGTTCAGGTGCTCATGCCATCTTTAATGAGAGGCAGCTGATGTTGAAGCTGATGCTGAAGCTGAGGCTGATGCTGAAGCTGATGCTGAAGCTGATGCTGAAGCTGATGCTGAGGCTGATGCTGAAGCTGATGCTGAAGCTGAAGCTGATGCTGAAGCTGATGCTGAAGCTGAGGCTGATGCTGAAGCTGATGCTGAAGCTGATGCTGAAGCTGATGCTGAAGCTGAGGCTGATGCTGAAGCTGATGCTGAAGCTGAGGCTGAGGCTGATGCTGAAGCTTGAAATGAGCAGACAGAGAGGGAAAGAGAGCTTGTTGCTCCGCCCCGTCACCATCCCCACTTTCTGACTCGTCCGCCAAGATCGCACGTGAAGCAAGAATGGTTCTCCCATTCCCATTGTCCTCGCAGGGCATCATTCCTGCTCAGGGTTTGGGCCTTGCCTTCCTGCCGGCTCTCGCAGCCATCATCGGGCCCGGGTGATGGAACTTTTTTAAATGGTTAGCTGAAGGGGTGTATTTACTTCTTTACAATGCAAAAAGGAACAGAATGTGTGTGTGTGTGTGTGTGTGTGTGTATGTGTGTGTGTGTGTGTGTGTGTATGTGTATGTGTGTGTATGTGTGTGTGTGTGTATGTGTGTGTGTGTGTGTGTGTGTGTGTGTGTGTATGATGTGCTGTCTTTAAGAGTCCAGCTAAAAGCAGCCTTCAGAAGAATGCGGTGGCCTGTTGGTCTGTTCGGTTTAAGCTGCGCTACATTATTGATGTGTTTTCCTGTTTCCTCCTGACCAATCAGAACCAGCGTTCCGCTTCTCAGACTGTATCCTACGTAAGATTTGAAATGGAAAAATGAAAAACAGATTTTTTATTTATTGCGTGCAGCAGAAACTGATGGCTGATGGAGAGAGAGAGACGAGTGAGGGGAGCAGAGACACACACAGCGGTGTTGTTATCCATCTGAACAGCCTGACCCACTTTAAAAAGCACACACACCACTGGCTGCTCTCCAGAGTGAGCCGTCGACTGGTGCACCGTTTACACCCTTTTACATTCTTTACTCCAGTTTACACTATTGTACACTTTTTTCACACTTTTTCCCACACTTTTACATTGTTTTATACTTTTTTCCACACTTTTACATTGTTTTATACTTTTTTCCACACTTTTACATTGTTTTACACTCTTTTACACGGTTTTACATTGTTTTACACTACTTTACACTCGTTTATACTGTTTTACAATCTTTTACTCTGTTTTACATTGTTTTACAGTCTTTTATACTCGTTTATACTGTTTTACACTCTTTTACGCTGTTTTATACTGTTTTACATTCTTTACTCCAATTTACACTATTGTACACTTCAGATTTTTTCACTCTTTTATACTGTTTTACACTCTTTTACAGTATACTTTTTGCACTTATTTGCATTATTTTAGATGGTTTACATTCTTTTACACTACTTTTTTCTACTATTTCATATTATTTTACTCTGGTTTATGCTCTTGTACACTCCTTTACACTTTTTCTCACTTTCATACTGTTTAACAGTCTTTTACACTCTTAGTTTCTTCTGTGCTGTTGTATAGAGGTTTACTCTTTTTCATTCTTTACCATTTTTCATTCTTTTACACTATTTTACACTTACAATCCTTTACATTGTTTTACACTGCTTTAAACGGCTTTATACTCTTTTACCCAGGTATTCTTTTCACTGATTTTCATTCTGGTAATGGTTTATGTTAATGGTTTTATGCTCTTTTACACTCTTATGGTTTTACACTCTTTACATATTTAATACCACTACATGTTCTTTTAAATTATTTTACATTATTTTACACTCTTACCATTTTACACTGATACACTTTTATACTGTTTTACACAGGGTTAAAAGGTACGTGCAGAATATTTTTATATATGCAAACATGGGGAATAGGGTTGTTATAGACTTCAATCAGATTTTAAAGGATCGTGAGAAGCGGGAAATGTGAAACCAACTTCTGAGACTGAACTTTAAAGAAACATCCCTGCAGATTTCTTTAAACCCTGAAAGTGAATGAGTGAAGACGGAGGAGAAACAGGTTATTAATTCCATGTAAATATGTATGCCACGGTTGCAGATACGAGGCAAAAGAAATTTCGGTGCCATTGACTTCCATTGCTTATTAGCCACGTTAGCCTTGTAGCTCCAGTGCAGAACTAAAGAATCAAATGTCAGACATCAACCACGTCTTGTGTGACCCACTACATGTAGGTTAAGGGCAAAATTGTGCAAATGAAGTTTTCTGCAGAACTATCTCTTTAATAACTCTAGGCCTCTAAGGATGAACTGCCAGGGAAGAAGCTCTGTGATGCGTTTCTACATCGGCTCCTGTAATCAACTCTTGTGTGGATTGCAGGCTGTAAGGGGGAGAAGGGGCTCGAGAAAGATGCGGTGTGTCTTTAAGGGCTCTGAGTGAGGAGCAGATGGAGGCGGCAGCAGCTGATTATTTTTAAAACTCCTCCATTAATAATGAGACACAGTGGGCATGTGAAGTGAGACGATGTGGCAGAAAGGAGCGGCTGACCTGCTTGCACACCTCAAAGTCACCCGCCGAAGTCACTTTATGCACCGGCCCTCCAGGTGGAGCAGCTCCAGGCTGCAGCTAAACCTCCAGCTGCGCTTCAGAGAGAGAAGAATCGACGGCCCTAACTGACCGTCTGTTTCAGCAGGAACAACAGGAGCGTTTTCATTTTACTGTGTTCACCGTCCATGTATGTCCACATTTTGGGCTGGACACGTGGAGTCCATGTTCAAAATGTTTTCATTTTGATGTTATTCAAGGAGAATTCCACAGATCTGTCAAAACTAATTATGATAATGAATTAGAAAGTGTTTTTTAATAAAGTGACCAGAGAATGGACATACAAGGTGGGTGTTTCTAATAAAGTGGCCAGTGAGTGGAAGTACAAGGTGGGTGTTTCTAATAAAGTGGCCAGTGAGTGAAAGCACAAGGTGGGTGTTTCTAATAAAGTGGCCAGTGAGTGGAAGCACAGGGTGGGTGTTTCTAATAAAGTGACCAGTGAGTGGAAGTACAAGGTGGGTGTTTCTAATAAAGTGGCCAGTGAGTGGAAGCACAAGGTGGGTGTTTCTAATAAAGTGGCCAGTGAGTGGAAGCACAAGGTAGGTGTTTCTAATAAAGTGGCCAGTGAGTGGAAGCACAAGGTGGGTGTTTCTAATAAAGTGGCCAGTGAGTGGAAGCACAAGGTGGGTGTTTCTAATAAAGTGGCCAGTGAGTGGAAGCACAAGGTGGGTGTTTCTAATAAAGTGGCCAGTGAGTGGAAGCACAAGGTGGGTGTTTCTAATAAAGTGGCCAGTGAGTGGAAGCACAAGGTGGGTGTTTCTAATAAAGTGGCCAGTGAGTGGAAGTACAAGGTGGGTGTTTCTAATAAAGTGGCCAGTGAGTGGAAGTACAAGGTGGGTGTTTCTAATAAAGTGGCCAGTGAGTGGAAGCACAAGGTGGGTGTTTCTAATAAAGTGGCCAGTTAGTGGAAGCACAAGGTGGGTGTTTCTAATAAAGTGGCCAGTTAGTGGAAGCACAAGGTGGGTGTTTCTAATAAAGTGGCCAGTGAGTGGAAGCACAAGGTAGGTGTTTCTAATAAAGTGGCCAGTGAGTGGAAGCACAAGGTGGGTGTTTCTAATAAAGTGGCCAGTTAGTGGAAGCACAAGGTGGGTGTTTCTAATAAAGTGGCCAGTGAGTGGAAGCACAAGGTGGGTGTTTCTAATAAAGTGGCCAGTGAGTGGAAGCACAAGGTGGGTGTTTCTAATAAAGTGGCCAGTGAGTGGAAGCACAAGGTGGGTGTTTCTAATAAAGTGGCCAGTTAGTGGAAGCACAAGGTGGGTGTTTCTAATAAAGTGGCCAGTGAGTGGAAGCACAAGGTGGGTGTTTCTAATAAAGTGGCCAGTGAGTGGAAGCACAAGGTGGGTGTTTCTAATAAAGTGGCCAGTTAGTGGAAGCACAAGGTGGGTGTTTCTAATAAAGTGGCCAGTGAGTGGAAGCACAAGGTGGGTGTTTCTAATAAAGTGGCCAGTTAGTGGAAGCACAAGGTGGGTGTTTCTAATAAAGTGGCCAGTGAGTGGAAGCACAAGGTGGGTGTTTCTAATAAAGTGGCCAGTGAGTGGAAGCACAAGGTGGGTGTTTCTAATAAAGTGGCCAGTTAGTGGAAGAGCAAGGTGGGTGTTTCTAATAAAGTGGCCAGTTAGTGGAAGCACAAGGTGGGTGTTTCTAATAAAGTGGCCAGTTAGTGGAAGCACAAGGTGGGTGTTTCTAATAAAGTGGCCAGTTAGTGGAAGCACAAGGTGGGTGTTTCTAATAAAGTGGCCAGTGAGTGGAAGCACAAGGTGGGTGTTTCTAATAAAGTGGCCAGTGAGTGGAAGCACAAGGTGGGTGTTTCTAATAAAGTGGCCAGTTAGTGGAAGCACAAGGTGGGTGTTTCTAATAAAGTGGCCAGTGAGTGGAAGCACAAGGTAGGTGTTTCTAATAAAGTGGCCAGTGAGTGGAAGCACAAGGTGGGTGTTTCTAATAAAGTGGCCAGTGAGTGGAAGCACAAGGTGGGTGTTTCTAATAAAGTGGCCAGTGAGTGGAAGCACAAGGTGGGTGTTTCTAATAAAGTGGCCAGTGAGTGGAAGCACAGGGTGGGTGTTTCTAATAAAGTGACCAGTGAGTGGAAGTACAAGGTGGGTGTTTCTAATAAAGTGGCCAGTGAGTGGAAGCACAAGGTGGGTGTTTCTAATAAAGTGACCAGTGAGTGGAAGCACAAGGTGGGTGTTTCTAATAAAGTGGCCAGTTAGTGGAAGTACAAGGTGGGTGTTTCTAATAAAGTGGCCAGTGAGTGGAAGCACAAGGTGGGTGTTTCTAATAAAGTGGCCAGTGAGTGGAAGCACAAGGTGGGTGTTTCTAATAAAGTGGCCAGTGAGTGGAAGCACAGGGTGGGTGTTTCTAATAAAGTGACCAGTGAGTGGAAGTACAAGGTGGGTGTTTCTAATAAAGTGGCCAGTGAGTGGAAGCACAAGGTGGGTGTTTCTAATAAAGTGACCAGTGAGTGGAAGCACAAGGTGGGTGTTTCTAATAAAGTGGCCAGTTAGTGGAAGCACAAGGTGGGTGTTTCTAATAAAGTGGCCAGTGAGTGGAAGCACAAGGTGGGTGTTTCTAATAAAGTGGCCAGTGAGTGGAAGCACAAGGTGGGTGTTTCTAATAAAGTGGCCAGTGAGTGGAAGCACAAGGTGGGTGTTTCTAATAAAGTGGCCAGTTAGTGGAAGCACAAGGTGGGTGTTTCTAATAAAGTGGCCAGTTAGTGGAAGCACAAGGTGGGTGTTTCTAATAAAGTGGCCAGTGAGTGGAAGCACAAGGTAGGTGTTTCTAATAAAGTGGCCAGTGAGTGGAAGCACAAGGTGGGTGTTTCTAATAAAGTGGCCAGTTAGTGGAAGCACAAGGTGGGTGTTTCTAATAAAGTGGCCAGTGAGTGGAAGCACAAGGTGGGTGTTTCTAATAAAGTGGCCAGTGAGTGGAAGCACAAGGTGGGTGTTTCTAATAAAGTGGCCAGTGAGTGGAAGCACAAGGTGGGTGTTTCTAATAAAGTGGCCAGTGAGTGGAAGCACAAGGTGGGTTTTTCTAATAAAGTGGCCAGTGAGTGGAAGCACAAGGTGGGTGTTTCTAATAAAGTGGCCAGTTAGTGGAAGCACAAGGTGGGTGTTTCTAATAAAGTGGCCAGTGAGTGGAAGCACAAGGTGGGTGTTTCTAATAAAGTGGCCAGTGAGTGGAAGCACAAGGTGGGTGTTTCTAATAAAGTGGCCAGTTAGTGGAAGCACAAGGTGGGTGTTTCTAATAAAGTGGCCAGTGAGTGGAAGCACAAGGTGGGTGTTTCTAATAAAGTGGCCAGTTAGTGGAAGCACAAGGTGGGTGTTTCTAATAAAGTGGCCAGTGAGTGGAAGCACAAGGTGGGTGTTTCTAATAAAGTGGCCAGTGAGTGGAAGCACAAGGTGGGTGTTTCTAATAAAGTGGCCAGTTAGTGGAAGAGCAAGGTGGGTGTTTCTAATAAAGTGGCCAGTTAGTGGAAGCACAAGGTGGGTGTTTCTAATAAAGTGGCCAGTTAGTGGAAGCACAAGGTGGGTGTTTCTAATAAAGTGGCCAGTGAGTGGAAGTACAAGGTGGGTGTTTCTAATAAAGTGGCCAGTGAGTGGAAGCACAAGGTGGGTGTTTCTAATAAAGTGGCCAGTTAGTGGAAGCACAAGGTGGGTGTTTCTAATAAAGTGGCCAGTGAGTGGAAGCACAAGGTGGGTGTTTCTAATAAAGTGGCCAGCGAGTGGAAGCACAAGGTGGGTGTTTCTAATAAAGTGGCCAGTTAGTGGAAACACAAGGTGGGTGTTTCTAATAAAGTGGCCAGTTAGTGGAAGCACAAGGTGGGTGTTTCTAATAAAGTGGCCAGTTAGCGGAAGCACAAGGTGGGTGTTTCTAATAAAGTGGCCAGTTAGCGGAAGCACAAGGTGGGTGTTTCTAATAAAGTGGCCAGTCAGTGGAAGCACAAGGTGGGTGTTTCTAATAAAGTGGCCAGTTAGTGGAAGCACAAGGTGGGTGTTTCTAATAAAGTGGCCAGTGAGTGGAAGCACAAGGTAGGTGTTTCTAATAAAGTGGCCAGTTAGTGGAAGCACAAGGTGGGTGTTTCTAATAAAGTGGCCAGTGAGTGGAAGTACAAGGTGGGTGTTTCTAATAAAGTGGCCAGTGAGTGGAAGCACAAGGTGGGTGTTTCTAATAAAGTGGCCAGTGAGTGGAAGTACAAGGTGGGTGTTTCTAATAAAGTGGCCAGTTAGTGGAAGCACAAGGTGGGTGTTTCTAATAAAGTGGCCAGTGAGTGGAAGTACAAGGTGGGTGTTTCTAATAAAGTGGCCAGTGAGTGGAAGCACAAGGTGGGTGTTTCTAATAAAGTGGCCAGTGAGTGGAAGCACAAGGTGGGTGTTTCTAATAAAGTGGCCAGTTAGTGGAAGCACAAGGTGGGTGTTTCTAATAAAGTGGCCAGTTAGTGGAAGCACAAGGTGGGTGTTTCTAATAAAGTGGCCAGTGAGTGGAAGCACAAGGTGGGTGTTTCTAATAAAGTGGCCAGTCAGTGGAAGCACAAGGTGGGTGTTTCTAATAAAGTGGCCAGTGAGTGGAAGTACAAGGTGGGTGTTTCTAATAAAGTGGCCAGTGAGTGGAAGCACAAGGTGGGTGTTTCTAATAAAGTGGCCAGTGAGTGGAAGTACAAGGTGGGTGTTTCTAATAAAGTGGCCAGTTAGTGGAAGCACAAGGTGGGTGTTTCT
>NC_051235.1:2765000-2770000 GCF_015220715.1 Pygocentrus nattereri | reverse complement strand
GAAAACAAATTAGCTGCCGCACGCAGCGCGAGTTGGAGGGGAGATTCATTTGTGCATAATCATTAGTGGAGCCACACACACGCACACACACACACACACACACACACTCATATACTCATATACTCAGATACTCATACACATACACACAAACACACACAAACACACTTGCACACACACACACACATACAGACAAACACACACAAACACACCTGCACCCACACACACACACACACACACAAACACTCATATACTCAGACACTCATACACACACACACATACACACAAACACACACAAACACACTTGCGCACACACACACACACACACACACACACACACAAACACACTTGCGCACACACACACACACACACACACACACACACACACACACACACACACACACACTCTGGAGCTGCAGCCAATTCTGGCAGGTTCAAAAGCCTCGGGGGCCGAGAGAGACAATGAGATAGAACCTTCACCCGTATGTATTCATAAACTACATATGATCATTAGAGAAAGTGTTTATAAATTCATACTGAACCTCCACTTAGGCAGCATTTTAGATAATTCAGTGGATTAGATGTAAACAGAGTCGTTCAGAGCAGTTTGGTGTGAAACTCACCGAGTCAGAACCGTTCCCAGTGGTGGTGATGGGAACCAGACGTCCCTCTAAAAGCTCCTCACAGTGGTGGTGATGGGAACCAGACGTCCCTCTAAAAGCTCCTCACAGTGGTGGTGATGGGAACCAGACGTCCCTCTAAAAGCTCCTCACAGTGGTGGTGATGGGAACCAGACGTCCCTCTAAAAGCTCCTACAGAAAGTTCCTACATGAACTGGTTCTGAATCACTGCCTGATGACTGAGACGCTGTTTTATGAGAGTTTAGAGAACTTCAACTCCATTCATGGTGGAGGGAGACATGCAGGGCGCTGTGCGGCAAAATAGTCCCCAAAGAAATCTCATTATTCCAGATTTTCCACTGTTTTCCATCATCAACATTCCATATAAGCTCAGAAGACTCGTGTAGGTTCTCTGGTGGTTCTGGATGGTAAATAAAGTGTCTATATCTGTGTTGTAGTCATGGCGACGCCTGGTTCCCATCACCACCACTGTAAAGACGTCTGAACCGCTTCACACCAAACCCAAACCCTCTCTAAATTTTGTCAGAAATCTGATTAGTGTGTTTACATGCACTTGGGTAATCAGATAATGGGGTAACTCCAGGTCTACAAGAATCAGACAGTAATCGGATTTCTGCTTTATAACCAGAAGAAGACGTGACGTAAACCTCAAACTTCATGTTACGACTTTTTTAAACATTGCGCCACTTTTCCTGGAAATTCGAACGTACACCATGTAGAAGATGAAGAATATTTCAATCCTTTATTTCGGGTTTGGTTTCAAACACATTGCGGCGACGCTGCTCGCTTATTTTTGGTGCCGCGGCCTGTTTTTGCACAGACTGAGGAATGAAAGAAATCAGAGTAAGAGTTTACATGCGCTGGGAAATCTGACTACTGAGCTGAGCAGTCTCATTATCAGATTGAAGGTAGCCGAACAAATCCAGTGCAGCAAACGATGCATCATCTCCAAATGTCAACTTTAATGCAGAAAAATATTGGTAAATTGGTAAATTGGTGTGATTTTATGGCAAGAAATGTTGGACCAAGACTTTTGGTCCGTTGATCATGAAATGATGGAAAACGTTTTGAAATGATAGCAATAAAATGCTCAGCATGCGTACAGCAGCACATCTTCAATACATCTGGGAGTTTTTGAGCCATTCCCCGTCCAGTTGTGCCCACGTCCAAACCAATTAAGTTAAATAAATGAAGAATCACTCAACCAAAGAAAAAAAAAGTTAAAAATTAAAGAACAAACGTAACTTTTTGGTCCACTTTCTTGGACCCGGTCTTGAACTAAATTGCTGTGTCACTGGTGATTCATCACCACTAACTTCCCTTGTATTTCTAAACTTAGGCTTAATGAAGTCTGGGAAACAGGCCCATATTTAAGCCCATTCATCTACGCTGCTGTAGTTAAGCTAATGAAAAACGAATGGAGCAGCCTGTAAGAATGGAATCTCTAAATCATTAAAAACACACTTCTCTTTACTCTCCGTGATTAGAGAGGGAATTCCACCAATTCTCCAGTGTTTCTGGTCAAGTTATTCAGACTGGTTTGATAGTGATAGTGTCCCTCAGTCCATGCGTTCCATACAGTCAGTATATAGATCATTAAGCCACAAAAACAGCTCTGTGGGGAAACTGACCGCTGAAGAACAGACTAACAGTGTGTGCAGAGAAACAGATGGACTAATGTTTCTAACTGTAGAGCTACAAAGTGCATCTATAATGTGATGAAATGGACAGTGAGAGTAGAAAGATTTAAATGGGGCCTCATGAACGATCATGACATCAGTGAAAACACACAGCCGAGGAACTGCTTCGCTGGCCGAGCCAATCAGCTCTCAGTAGCAGTAACACTAACCAATCAGCTCTCAGTAGCAGTAACGCTAACCAATCAGCTCTCAGTAGCAGTAACACTAACCAATCAGCTCTCAGTAGCAGTAACGCTAACCAATCAGCTCTCAGTAGTAGTAACACTAACCAATCAGCTCTCAGTAGCAGTAACGCTAACCAATCAGCTCTCAGTAGCAGTAACATTAACCAATCAGCTCTCAGTAGCAGTAACTCTAACCAATCAGCTCTCAGTAGCAGTAACACTAACCAATCAGCTCTCAGTAGCAGTAACACTAACCAATCAGCTCTCAGTAGCAGTAACACTAACCAATCAGCTCTCAGTAGCAGTAACATTAACCAATCAGCTCTCAGTAGCAGTAACTCTAACCAATCAGCTCTCAGTAGCAGTAACACTAACCAATCAGCTCTCAGTAGCAGTAACTCTAACCAATCAGCTCTCAGTAGCAGTAACACTAACCAATCAGCTCTCAATAGCAGTAACACTAACCAATCGGCTCTCAGTAGCAGTAACACTGACCAATCAGCTCTCAGTAGCAGTAACACTAACCAATCAGCTCTCAGTAGCAGTAACGCTAACCAATCAGCTCTCAGTAGCAGTAACACTAACCAATCGGCTCTCAGTAGCAGTAACACCCACCAATCAGCTCTCAGTAGCAGTAACGCTAACCAATCAGCTCTCAGTAGCAGTAACACTGACCAATCGGCTCTCAGTAGCAGTAACACCCACCAATCGGCTCTCAGTAGCAGTAACACCGACCAATCAGCTCTCAGTAGCAGTAACACTGACCAATCAGCTCTCAGTAGCAGTAACACTAACCAATCGGCTCTCAGTAGCAGTAACACCCACCAATCAGCTCTCAGTAGCAGTAACGCTAACCAATCAGCTCTCAGTAGCAGTAACGCTGACCAATCAGCTCTCAGTAGCAGTAACGCTAACCAATCAGCTCTCAGTAGCAGTAACGCTAACCAATCAGCTCTCAGTATCAGTAACACTAACCAATCAGCTCTCAGGAGCAGTAACACCCACCAATCAGCTCTCAGTGGAAGTAACGCCGACCAATCGGCTCTCAGTAGCAGTAACACCCACCAATCAGCTCTCAGTAGCAGTAACGCCGACCAATCAGCTCTCAGTAGCAGTAACACTAACCAATCAGCTCTCAGTAGCAGTAACGCTGACCAATCAGCTCTCAGTAGCAGTAACACTAACCAATCAGCTCTCAGTAGCAGTAACACTAACCAATCAGCTCTCAGTAGCAGTAACACCCACCAATCAGCTCTCAGTAGCAGTAACACCCACCAATCAATTCTCAGTAGCAGTAACGCCGACCAATCAGCTCTCAGTAGCAGTAACGCTAACCATTCAGCTCTCAGTAGCAGTAACACTAACCAATCAGCTCTCAGTAGCAGTAACGCCGACCAATCAGCTCTCAGTAGCAGTAACTCTAACCAATCAGCTCTCAGTAGCAGTAACACTAACCAATCAGCTCTCAGTAGCAGTAACTCTAACCAATCAGCTCTCAGTAGCAGTAACGCTAACCAATCAGCTCTCAGTAGCAGTAACACTAACCGATCAGCTCTCAGTAGCAGTAACGCTAACCAATCAGCTCTCAGTAGCAGTAACGCTGACCAATCAGCTCTCAGTAGCAGTAACTCTAACCAATCAGCTCTCAGTAACAGTAACACTAACCAATCAGCTCTCAGTAGCAGTAACACTAACCAATCAGCTCTCAGTAGCAGTAACGCTAACCAATCAGCTCTCAGTAGCAGTAACGCTAACCAATCAGCTCTCAGTAGCAGTAACGCTAACCAATCAGCTCTCAGTAGCAGTAACGCTAACCAATCAGCTCTCAGTAGCAGTAACACTGACCAATCAGCTCTCAGTAGCAGTAACGCTAACCAATCAGCTCTCAGTAGCAGTAACACTGACCAATCAGCTCTCAGTAGCAGTAACACTAACCAATCAGCTCTCAGTAGCAGTAACGCTAACCAATCAGCTCTCAGTAGCAGTAACGCTAACCAATCAGCTCTCAGTAGCAGTAACGCTAACCAATCAGCTCTCAGTAGCAGTAACACTAACCAATCAGCTCTCAGTAGCAGTAACTCTAACCACTCAGCTCTCAGTAGCAGTAACACTAACCAATCAGCTCTCAGTAGCAGTAACGCTAACCAATCAGCTCTCAGTAGCAGTAACGCTAACCAATCAGCTCTCAGTAGCAGTAACGCTAACCAATCAGCTCTCAGTAGCAGTAACGCTAACCAATCAGCTCTCAGTAGCAGTAACACTGACCAATCAGCTCTCAGTAGCAGTAACGCTAACCAATCAGCTCTCAGTAGCAGTAACTCTAACCAATCAGCTCTCAGTAGCAGTAACGCTAACCAATCAGCTCTCAGTAGCAGTAACACTAACCAATCAGCTCTCAGTAGCAGTAACACTAACCAATCAGCTCTCAGTAGCAGTAACGCTAACCAATCAGCTCTCAGTAGCAGTAACATTAACCAATCAGCTCTCAGCAGCAGTAA